>NW_026110962.1:0-205000 GCF_024679095.1 Eriocheir sinensis | reverse complement strand
ATATTTTTATAGAAATTTAGGTTATTTTATGTGTATTTTGTATATGTTTTCTCATACAAATTTACATTATTTTTTTGGTATTTTGTTTATTTATTTTCATACGAATTACATGATTATATGTGTATTTTGTATATATTTTTTATACGTATTTACATTATTTAATGTGTATTTTGTTTATATATTTTCATACAAATTTAATTACTTTTGTGTATTTTTGTGTATAGTTTTAAACAAATTTACGTTTTTTAATGTGTATTTTGTATATTTATATTTATACAAATACACATTCTTTTATTGGTATTTTGTTTATTTATTTTGATACGAATTTACATTATTTTATGTGTATTTTGTATACATTTTTTTATACGTATTTACTTAATTTTATGTGTATTTTGTATATATATTTTTATAGAAATCTACCTTATTTCATGTGTATTCGTATATGTATTTTGAAACAAATTTACATTGTTTATATGTATTTTGCATATCTATTTTTGTGTATTCTGTATTTTTTTTATACATATTTACATTATTTAATGTTTATTTTGTATTTATATTTTATCCATATTTACGTTATTTTATGTGTATTTGTTTATATATTTTCAAACAAACTTACTTTATTTTATGTGTATTTTGTATATGTATTTCAATACAAATTTTCCTAATTTTATGTGAATTTTGCATATCTATTTTCAAACAAATTTAATTTATTTTTGTGTATTTTTGTATATATTTTCAGACAAATTTTAGTTCTTTTATTTGAATTTTGTATATATATTTTCCTACAAATCTTTTATTGGACTTTTGTTCATTTATTTTGATACGAATTTACATTATTTTATGTGTATTTTGTATACATAATTTTCTACGTATTTAAA
Organism: Eriocheir sinensis; assembly: GCF_024679095.1. NCBI lineage: Eukaryota > Metazoa > Arthropoda > Malacostraca > Decapoda > Varunidae > Eriocheir > Eriocheir sinensis. The sequence goes on along the minus strand of NW_026110962.1, from coordinate 204,122 downwards.
TTATTTTATGTGTATTTTGTATATACATTTTCATAAAAATTTACGTTATTTTATAGTGTGTATTCGTATATATTTTGATACAAATTTTATACAAATTCAAGTTATTTTATGTTTATTTGTATATATATTTTCATACAAATTTATATTATTTTATGTGTATTTTTACATTTATTTCATTATTAATTTACCTTTTTTTTATGTTTTTTTGTATATTTATTTCATTAAATTTTAAATTATTTTATGTGTATATTTCTAATTGTATTTAGGTTATTTTATATTTATTTTCTATATATATTTTAATTCAAAATTACAATATTTTATTGGTATTTTCTTAATTTAATTCGATACGAATTTAGATTATTTCATAGGTATTTTGTATAAATATTTTTATACTCATTTACATTATCTAATGTGTGTTTTGTATATATATTTTTATTCAAATTTATTTTATGTGCATTTCTGTAGATATATTTTTATAGAAATTTACGTTATTTTATGTGTATTTTGTATATGTTTTCTCATACAAATTTACATTATTTTATTGGTATTTTGTTTATTTATTTTCATACGAATTACATGATTATATGTGTATTTTGTATATATTTTTTTATACGTATTTACATTATTTAATGTGTATTTTGTTTATATATTTTTATACAAATCTACGTTATTATATGTGTATTTGTATAAATATTTTGATACAAATTTGCTTTATTTTATGTATTTTGTATATATATTTGAATTCAAATTTAGCTTATTTTGTGTGTATTTTATATATCTATTGCCATACAAATTTAATTATTTCTGTGTATTTTTGTATATAGTATTATATAAATTTACGTTATTTTATGCGTATTTTTTATATCTATACTTATACAAAAAGACATTCTTTTATTGGTATTTTGTTGATTTATTTTGATACGAATTTACATTATTTTATGTGTATTTTGTATACATTTTTTTATACGTATTTACTTCATTTTATGTATATTTTGTATATATTTTTTTTATAGAAATCTACCTTATTTCATATGTATTCGTATATATATTTTGAAACAGATTTACATTGTTTACATGTATTTTGCATATCTATTTTTGTGTATTTTGTATTTTTTTTATACATATTTACATTATTTAATGTTTATTTTGTATTTATATTTTATCCATATTTACGTTATTTTATGTGTATTTGTTTATATATTTTCAAACAAACTTACTTTATTTTATGTGTATTTTGGATATGTATTTCAATACAAATTTTCCTAATTTTATGTGAATTTTGCATACCTATTTTCAAACAAATTTAAGTTATTTTTGTGTATTTTTGTATATATTTTCAGACAAATTTTAGTTCTTTTATTTGAATTTTGTATATATATTTTCCTACAAATATACATTCTTTTATTGGACTTTTGTTCATTTATTTTGATACGAATTTACATTATTTTAAGTGTATTTTGTATACATAATTTTCTACGTATTTAAATTATTTTATGTGTATTTTGTATATACATTTTCATAAAAATTTACGTTATTTTATAGTATGTATTCGTATATATTTTGATACAAATTTCATACAAATTCAAGTTATTTTATGTTTATTTGTATATATATTTTCATACAAATTTATATTATTTTATGAGTATTTTTACATTTATTTCATTATTAATTTACCTTTTTTTATGTTTATTTTGTATATTTATTTCATTAAATTTTAAATTATTTTATGTGTATATTTCTAATTGTATTTAGGTTATTTTATATATATTTTCTATATATATTTTAATTCAAAATTACAATATTTTATTGGTATTTTCTTAATTTAATTCGATACGAATTTAGATTATTTCATATGTATTTTGTATAAATATTTTTATACTCATTTACATTATCTAATGTGTGTTTTGTATATATATTTTTATTCAAATTTATTTTATGTGCATTTCTATACATATATTTTTATAGAAATTTACGTTATTTTATGTGTATTTTGTATATTTTTCTCAAACAAATTTACATTATTTTATTGGTATTTTGTTTATTTATTTTCATACGAATTACATGATTATATATGTATTTTGTATATATTTTTTTTATACGTATTTACATTATTTAATGTGTATTTTGTTTATATATTTTTATACAAATCTACGTTATTATATGTGTATTTGTATAAATATTTTGATACAAATTTGCTTTATTTTATGTATTTTGTATATATATTTGAATTCAAATTTTGTGTGTATTTCATATATCTATTTCCATACAAATATAATTATTTCTGTGTATTTTTCTATATAGTATTATATAAATTTACGTTATTTTATGCGTATTTTTTGTATTTATATTTATACAAATAGACATTCTTTTATTGGTATTTTGTTGATTTATTTTGATACGAATTTACATTATTTTATGTGTATTTTGTATACATTTTTTTATACGTATTTACTTCATTTTATGTGTATTTTGTATATATATTTTTATAGAAATCTTCGTTATTTTATGTGTATTAGTATATATATTTTGAAACAAATTTTACATTGTTTTATATGTATTTTGCATATCTGTTTCAATATAAATTTACGTTATTGTATGTGCATTTTGTATATTTATTTTAATACAAATTTAAATTTTTTATATGTATTTTGGTATATATATTTAAAAAAAAAGGGTTATTTTATGGGTATTTTGCTCCTATATTTTCATACAAATTTACATTATTTTATTATTATTCTGTGTATTTATTTTGATACGATTTTACATTATTCTATTTGGGTTTTGTATATATATTTTTTTTATACATATTTACATTACTTAATGTGTGTTTTGTATATATATTTTATTCAAGGTTACGTTATTTTAAGTGTATTTGTTTATGTATTTTCGTTCAAATTTAAATTATTTGATGTATTTTGTAAATGTATTTCAATACAAATTTACCTAATTTTATGCGTATTTTGTATATTTATTTAAAAACAAATTTAAATTATTTTTGTGTGTTTTTGTATTTAGTTTTATACAAATTTAGGTTATTCTATGTACGCATTTACATTATTTAATGTGTTTTGTATATATATTTTTATGGAAATTTACTTTATTTAATGAGAATTTTTCTACATATATTTTTATAGAAATTTGCGTTATTTGTATATGTTTTCTCATACAAATTTACATTATTTTATTGCTATTTTGTTTATTTATTTTGATACGAATTACATGATTATATATGTATTTTGTACATATTTTTTATACGTATTTACATTACTTAATGTGTATTTTGTTTATATATTTTTAAACAAATCTTACGTATTATATGTTTGTATAAATATTTTGATACAAATTTACATTATTTTAAGTATTTTGTATATACATTTCAATTAAAATTTAGCTTATTTTAGCTGTTTTTTGTATATCTATTTTCATACAAATTTAAATACTTCTGTGTATTTTTGAATATAGTTTTATACAAATTTACGATATTCTATGTGTATTTTGTATATTTATATATATACAAATACACATTCTTCTATTGGTATTTTGTTTATTTATTTTGATACGATTTTACATTATTTTATGTGTATTTTGTATTCATTTTTTTATACGTATTTACTTCATTTTATGTGTATTTTGTATATATTTTTATAGAAATCTACGTTATTTTATGTTTATTCGTATATATATTTTGAAACAAATTTACATTGTTTTATATGTATTCTGCATATCTATTTCAATACAAATTTACCTTATTGTATGAGTTTTTTGTATATTTATTTTAATACAATTTTTTTTTTATGTGTATTTTGGAATATATATTTTTATAAATAAAAAAATACGTTATTTTATGGGTATTTTGCTTCTTTATTTTCATACAAATTTACATTATTTTATTAATATTCTGTGTATTTATTTTGATACGATTTTACATTATTCTATTTGTGTTTTGTACATATTTTTTTATAGAAATTTACGTTATTTTAAGTGTATTTGTTTATGTATTTTCATTCAAATTTGCATTATTTTATGTGTATTTTGTATATGTATTTCAATACAAATTTACCTAGTTTTATGTGTATTTTGTATATTTATTTTCAAACAAACTTAAAATAACCTAAATTTCTATAAAAAAATATGTACAAAACACAAATAGAATAATGTAAAATCGTATCAAAATAAATACACAGAATATTAATAAAATAATGTAAATTTGTATGAAAATAAAGAAGCAAAATACCCATAAAATAACGTATTTTTTTATTTATAAAAATATATATTCCAAAATACACATAAAAAAAAAAATTGTATTAAAATAAATATACAAAAAACTCATACAATAAGGTAAATTTGTATTTTATGTGTATTTTGTATATAACTATTTTCATACAAATACACATTCTTTTATTGATATTTTGTTTATTTATTTTGACGCGAATTTACATTATTTAATGTGTATTTTGTATATATATTTTTATACGTATTTACATAATTTCATCTGTATTTTGAATAGTTTTAAACAAATTTACATTGTTTAATGTGCATTTTGTATATTTATATTCATACAAACCCACATTCTATTATTGGTATTTTGTTTATTTATTTTGATACGAATTTACATTATTTTATGTGTATTTTGTATATATTTTTTTTATACGTATTTACTTAATTTTATGTGTATTTTGTATATATATTTTTATAGAAATCTACCTTATTTCATGTGTATTCGTATATATATTTTGAAACAAATTTACATTGTTTATATATATTTTGCATATCTATTTTTGTGTATTCTGTATTTCTTTTTGTTATACATATTTACATTATTTAATGTTTACTTTGTTTATATATTTAATACAAATGTACGTTATTTTATGTGTATTTGTTTTCATTTCATACAAATTTTCATTATTTTATGTGTATTTTGTACATGTATTTAAAGACAAATTTAACTAATTATATGTGTATTTTGTATATCAATTTTCATGAAAAATTATTTCTTTGTATATATTTTTATACAAATTTGCGTTATTTTATGTGTATTTTGTATATTTATTTTCCTACATATATACGTTCTTTTATCGGAATTTTGTTTGTTTATTTTGATACGAATTTACATTATTTTAGGTGTATCTCGTATATATATTTTTATACTATTTACATCATTTTATATGTATTTTGTATGTATATTTTCATAGAAATTTACTCTATTTTATGTGTATTCGTATATATATTTTGATACAATTTACATTATTGATGTGTATTTTGCATATGTATTTCAATACAAATTTACTTTATTGTATATGCATTTTGTATATTTATTTCAATACAAATTTAATTATTTCATGTGTATTTTTGTATATATATTTTTATGCATATATACGTTATTATGTGGGTATTTTGCATCTTTATTTTCATACAAATTTAAATAATTTTATTGATATTCTGTCTATTTATTTTGATACGATTTAACATTATTCTATGTGTATTTTGTATATATATTTTTATAAATATTTACATTATTTAATGTATATTTTGTATATATATATTTTATCCATATTTACGCTATTTTATGTGTATTTGTTTATATATTTTCATACAAATTTACATTATTTTATGTGTATTTTGTATATGTATTTCAATACAAATTTGCCTAGCTTTATGTGTATTTTGCATATCTATTTTCAAACAAATTTAAATTATTTTTGTGTATTTTTGTATTTATTTTTATACAAATTTTAGTAATACATTATTTATGTGTATTTTGCATATCTATTTTATTATAAATTTACTTTATTGTATGTGCAATTTTTTTATTTTAATACAAATTTAATTATTTCATGTGTATTTTTGTATATTTATTTTTATTACATTTACATTATTTTATTGATATTCTGTTTATTTATTTTTATACGAGTTAACATTATTCTATGTGTATTTTGTATATATATATATATATATATATATATATATATATATATATATATATATATATATATATATATATATATATATATATATATATATATATATATATATATATTTATACATATATACATTATTTAATGTTTATTTTGTATATATATTTTATAGAAATTTACGTTATTTTATGTGTATTTCTTTATATATTTTCATACAAATTTACATTATTTTATGTGTATTTTGTATAATTATTTCAATACAAATTTGCCTAATTTTATGTGTATTTTGCATATCTATTTTCAAACTAATTTAACTTATTTTTGTGTATTTTTGTAAATATTTTTATACAAATTTTAGTTATTTTATTTGTATTTTGTATATATATTTTCCTACAAATATACATTCTTTTATTGGAATTTTGTCTATTTATTTTGATACGAATTTACATTACTTTATGTGTGTTTTGTATATATACTTTTCTACGTATTTAAATTGTTTTATGTGTAAAAAGTATATACATTTTCATAAAAATTTACGTTATTTTCTTGTGTGTATTCGTATATATTTAGATACAAATTTTATACAAATTCATGTTATTTTATGTGTATCTGTATAAATATTTTCATATAAATTTAGATGTGTATTTTGTATACATTTTTTTTATACGTATTTACTTAATTTTATGTGTATTTTGTGTATATATTTTTATAGAAATCTACGCTATTTTTTATATTCGTATATATATTTTTTAGTAAATTTACATAGTTTTATATGTATTTTGCATATCTATTTCAATACAAATTTACCTTAATGAATGTGCTTTTGTATATTTATTTTAATACAAATTTAAATATTTTATGTGTATTTTGGTATATATATATATATATATATATATATATATATATATATATATATATATATATATATATATATATATATATATATATATATATATATATATATATATATATATATATATATATATATTTTTTTTTTCTTCTAAAAAATGCGTTATTTTATGGGTATTTTGCATCTTTATTTTCATACAATTTTACATTATTTTATTAATATTCTGTGTATTTATTTTGATACGATTTTACCCAATTTTATTTGTGTTTTGTATATATTTTTTTCATTCATATTTGCACTATTTAAAGTGTATTTTTTTATATATTTTCATTCAAATTTACATTATTTTATGTGTATTTTGTATATTTATTTTCATACAAATTTAAATTATTTTTGTGTATTTTTGTATGTATTTTTTATATATATTTTTAAAGAAAATTACGTTTTTTTATGTGTATTCGTATATATATTTTGAAATATATTTACCTTGTTTTATGTGTGTTTTGCATATCTATTTCAATACAAATTTAACATATTGTTTGTTCATTTTGTATATTAATTTTAATACAAATTTATTTATTCTATGTGTTTTTTTGTATATGTATTTTTAAAAAAAATATGCTTTATTTTATGGGTATTTTGCATCTTTATTTTCATACAAATTAACATTATTTTATTGACATTCTGTGTATTTATTTTGATACAATTTTACATTATTCCAAGTGTATTTTGTATATATATTTTATAAAAATATAAGCTAAATTTCAATAGAAATATATATACAAAATACATAAAATAATGTAAATTTGTATCAAAATATTTATACAAATACACATATAATAACGTAATTTTTTAAAAAAATATATGAACAAAATACACATTAAATAATGTAAATACGTATAAAAAAATATGTACAAAATACACATATAATCATGTAATTCGTATCAAAATAAATATATAAACAAAATACACATTAAATAATGTAAATACGTAAAAAAAGATATGTACAGAATATAAAATAATCATGTAATTCGTATCAAAATAGATAAACAAAATACCAATAAAATAATGTAAATTTGTATGAGAAAACATATACAAAATACACAAAAAATAACGCATATTTCAATAACAATATATGTACAAAAATGCATATAAAATAAAGTAAATTTGCATAAAAATAAATATACTCAACACCTATTAAATAATGTATATGATTATAAAAATATGTATACAAAATAATGTGTATTTTGTTTATATATTTTAATACAAATTTACGTTATTATATGTGTATTTGTATAAATATTTTGATACAAAGTTACTTTATTTTATGTATTTTGTATATATATTTTAATTGAAATTTAGCTTATTTTGTGTGTATTTTGTATATCTATTTTCATACAAATTTATATACTTCCGTGTATTTTTGTATATAGTTTTATATAAATTTACACGGACCTAAAACGAATCTTAACCCAAATTTAAATATTTTTTGTGTATTTTGGTATATATATTTTTATAAGAAATGCGCTATTTTATGGGAGTTTTTAATCTTTATTTTCATACAAATTTACATTATTTTATTAATATTCGGTGTATTTATTTTGATACGATTTTACATTACTCTATTTGTTTTTTGTATATACTTTTTTTTATACATATTTACATTATTTAATGTGTTTCTTGCATATATATTTTATACAAATTTATTATCTATTATCTATTTTCATACAAATACACATTTTTTCATGATATTTTGTTCATCTATTTTGACACGAATTTACATTATTTAATATGTATTTTGTATATATATTTTAATACGTATTTACATAATTTTATATGTATTTTCTATATATATTTCTATAGAAATCTACTTTATTTTATGGGTATTCGTATATATATTTTGAAATAAATTTACATTGTTTTATATATATTTTTGAATATCTCTTTCAATACAAATTTACCTTACTGTATATGCATTTTGTATATTTATTTCAATATAAATTTAAATATTTCATGTGTAGTTTGGTATATATATTTTTATAAAAAAGCGATATTTTTTGGGAATTTTGCATCTTTATTTTCATAAATATTTACATTATTTTATTGATATTCTGTGTATTTATTTTGATACGATTTTACATTATTCTATTTGTTTTTTGTATATATTTTTTTTATACACATATACATTATTTAATGTGTATCTTGCATATATATTTCACACAAATTTACGTTATTTTAAGTGTATTTCTTTATATATTTTCATTCAAATTTACATTATTTGATGTGTATTTTGTATATGTATTTCAATACAAATTTACCTAGTTTTAAATATATTTTGCATATTTCTTTTCATACAAATTTAAATTATTTTTGTGTATTTTTGTATATAATTTTATAAAAATTTAGGTTATTTTATCTACGCATTTACATTATTTAAAATGTGTTTTGTATATATATTTTTATGCAAATTTACTTTATTTTATGTGCATTTTTGAGTATACATTTTTATAGAAATTTGTGTTATTTATATGTTTTCTCATACAAATTTACATTATTTTATTGCTATTTTGTTTATTTATTTTGATTCGAATTACATGATAATATGTGCATTTTGTACATATTTTTTATACGTATTTACATTACTTAATGTGTATTTTGTTTATATATTTTTAAACAAATCTACGTTATTATATGTATTTGTATAAATATTTTGATACAAATTTACATTATTTTATGTATTTTGTATGTACATTTCAATTCAAATTTTGCTTATTTTAGCTGTATTTTGTATATCTATTTTCATACAAATTTAATTACTTCTGTGTATTTTTGTATATAGTTTTATATAAATTTACGATATTTTATGTGTATTTTGTATATTTATATTTATACAAATACACATTCTTTTATTGGCATTTTGTTCATTTATTTTGATACGATTTTACATTATTTTATGTGTATTTTGTATTCATTTTTTTTAACGTATTTACTTAATTTGATGTGTATTTTGCATATATTTTTATAGAAATCTACGTTATTTTATGTGTATTCGTATATATATTTTGAAACAAATTTACATTGTTTCATATGTATTTTGCATATCTATTTCAATACAAATTTACCTTATTGTATGTGCATTTTTTTTATCTATTTTTATACAAATTTTAATATTTTGTGTATTTTGGTATATATATTTTTTATAAAAAATGCGTTATTTTATGGCTATTTTGCATCTTTATTTTCATACAAATTTATATTATTTTATTAATATTCAGTGAATTTATTTTTTTATACGACTTTACATTATTCTATTTGTGTTTTGTATATATATTTTTTTATACATATATATATATATATATATATATATATATATATATATATATATATATATATATATATATATATATATATATATATATATATATATATATATATATATATATATATATATATATATATATATTTGATACAAATTTACGTTATTTTAAGTATATATGTTTATATATTTTCATTGAAATTTCCATTATTTTATGTGTATTTTGTATATGTATTTGAATACAAATTTACCTGATTTTATGTGTATTTTGTATATTTATTTTCATACAAATTTAAATTATTTTTCTGCATTTTTGTATATAGTTTTATACAAATTTAGGTTATTTGATGTGTATTTTGTATATCTATTTTCATACAAATACACATTCTTTTATTGATATTTTGTTTATTTATTTTGACGCGAATTTACATTATTTAATGTGTATTTCGTATATATATATATATATTTTTATACGTATTTACATCATTTCATGTGTATTTTGTATATATATTTCTATAGAAATCTACGTTATTTTATGTGTATTCGTATATACATTTTTAAACAAATTTACACTTTTATGTGTATTTTGCATATTTTTTCAATGCAAATTTACCTTATTGTATATGCATTTTGTATATTAATTTGAATACAAATTTAATTATACTATTTGTATTTTTGTATATGTATTTTTATAAAAATATGCTTTATTTGATGGGTATTTTGCATCTTTATTTTCATACAAATTTACATTATTTTATTGATATTCTGCTCATTCATTTTGATACGATTTGACATTATTCTATGTGTATTTTGTATATATTTTTCATACAAATTTACGTTATTTTATGTGTATTTGTTTATATATTTAACACAAATTTACAATATTTTATGGGTATTTTGTATATATATTTCAAAAGAAATTTACCTAGTTTTATGTGTATTTTGTCCATCTATTTTCATACAAAATCATACTTTTTTATGTATTTTTGTATATATTTCAATAAAGTTTTTAGTTATGTTATGAGTATTTTGTAAATTTATTTTCATTCAAATATATATTATTTTATTGGTATTTTGTTGATTTATATTGATACGAATTTACATTATTTTATATATACTTTGTATATATATTTTTATACGCATTTACATTATTTAATATATATTTTGAATATATATTTTTATACAAAATCATGGTGTTTTACGTGTATTTGTATATATATTTTCATATAAATTTACATTATTTGATGTGTATTTTGTACATATATTTCATTACAAATTTACCTTATTTTATGTTTATTTTGTATGTGTATTTTGTACATTTATATTTATAGAAATACTCATTCTTTTATTGGTATTTTGCTTATTTATTTTGATTCGAATTTACATTATTATATGTGTATTTTGTTTACATTTTTTTTATACGTATTTACTTAATTTTATGTGTATTTTGTATATATATTTTATAGAAATCTACGTTATTTTATGTGTATTCGTATATATATTTTGAAACAAATTTACATTGTTTTATATGTATTTTGCATATCTATTTCAATACAAATTTACCTTATTGTATGTGCTTTTGTATATTTATTTTAATACAAATTCAAATATTTTATGTGTATTTTGTTATATATATTTAAAAAAAATGCGTTATTTTATGGGTATTTTGCATCTAAATTTTCATACAAATTTACATTATTTTATTAATATTCTGTGTATTTATTTTTAAACGATTTTACATTATTCTATTTGTGTTTTGTATATATATTTTTTATACATATCTACATTATTTAATGTATATTTTGTATATATAGTTTAAACAAATTTACATCATTTTAAGTGTATTTGTTTATATATTTTTATTCAAATTTACATTATTTTAAGTGTATTTTGTGTAAATATTTAAATACAAATTTACCTAATTTTATGTGTATTTTGTATATTTATTTTCATACAAATTTAAGTTATTTTTGTGTATTTATGTATGTAGATTTATACTAATTCAGGTTATTTTATATGTATTTTGTATATCTATTTTCATACAAATACACATTATTTTATTGATATTTTGTTTATTTATTTTGAAGCGAATTTATATGATTTAATGTGTATTTTGTATATATATTTGTATACGTATTTACATCATTTCATGTATATTTTGTACATATATTTCTATAGAAATCTACGTTATTTTATGTGTATTCGTATATATATTTGAAACAAATTTACAGTTTTATTTGTATTTTGCATATTTTTTCAATACAAATCTACCTTATTGTATGTGCATTTTGTATATTAATTTCAATACAAATTTAATTATTCAAAGTGTATTTTTGTATATGTATTTTTATTAAAATATGCTTTATTTTATCGGTATTTTGCATCTATTTTCATATACAAATTTACATGATTTTATTGATATTTTGTTTATTTATTTTGATGCGATTTTACAATATTCTATGTGTACTTTGTATATATATTTCATACATATATACATTATTTAATGTATATTATGTATATATATTTTATGGAAATTTACTTTATTTTATGTGTATTTGTTTATAAATTTTCATACAAATTTACATTATTTTATGTGTATTTTGTATGTATTTCAATTCAAATTTGACTAATTTTTTGTGTATTTTGCGTATCTATTTTCAAACATTTAAATTATTTATGTGTATTTTTGTATATATTTTTATACAAATTTTAATTATTTTGTTTGTATTTTGTATATATATTTTCCTACAAATATACATTCTTTTAGTGTAGTTTTGTTTATTTATTTTGATACGAATTTACATTATTTTATGTGTATTTTGAATATATATTTTTCTACGTATTTACATTATTTTATGTGTATTTTGTATACATATTTTCATTAAAATTTACGTTATTTTATTGTGTGTATTCGTGTATATTTTGATACAAATTTACATTATTATTTAATGTGTATTTTCCCTATACAATTTCATCCAAAATTGCAATATTTTATTGATATTTTGTTAATTTAATTCGATACGAATTTAGATTATTTCATAGGTATTTTGTATACATATTTTTATACGCATTTACATTATTTAATGTGTTTTTGTATATATATTTTTATGCAAATTTACTTTATTTTATGTGCATTTTTGTACATATATTTTTATAGAAATTTGTGTTATTTTATGTGTATTTTGTACATGTTTTCTCATACAAATTTACATTAATTTATTGGCATTTTGTTTATTTATTTTGATACGAATGATATGATTATATGTGTATTTTGTACATATTTTTTAATACGTATTTACATTATTTAATGTGTATTTTGTTTATATATTTTTAGACCAATCTAAGTTATTATATATGTATTTGTATAAATATTTTGATACAAATTTACATTATTTTATGTGTTTTGTATATATATTTCAATTCAAATTTAGCTTATTTTGTGTGTATTTTGTATATCTATTTTCATACAAATTTTATTACTTCTGTGTATTTTTGTATATAGTTTTATATAAATTTACGTTATTTTATGTGTATTTTGTATATTTATATTTATACAAATACACATTTTTTTATTGGTATTTTGTTGATTTATTTTGATACGAATTTACATTATTTTAAATGTATTTTGTATACATTTTTTTATATGTATTTCCTTCATTTTATGTGTATTTTGTATATATATTTTTATAGAAATCTACGTTATTTTATATGTATTCGTATATATATTTTGAAACAAATTTATATTGTTTTATATTTATTTTGCATATCTATTTCAATATAAATTTACCTTATAGTATGTTCATTTTGTATTTTTATTTTAATACAAATTCAAATATTTTATGTGTATTTTGGTAATATATTTTAATAAAAAATGCGTTATTTTATGCTTATTTTGTATCTTAATTTTCATACAAATTTACACTATTTTATTAACATTCTGTGTATTTATTTTGATACGATTTTACATTATTCTATTTGAGTTTTGTAAATATTTTTTTATACATATTTACATTACTTAATGAGTATTTTGTATATATATTTTATACAAATTTACGTTAATTTAAGTGTATTTGTTTATATATTTTCATTCAAATTTACATTATTTTAAGTGTATTTTATATTTTTATTTCAATACAGATTTACCTAATTTTATATGTATTTTTGTATACCTATTTTCATACAAATTTAAACTATTTTTGTGTATTATTGTATATAGTTTTATACAAATTAACGTTATTTTATGTGTATTTTGTATAGGTATTTCAAATGAAATTTACCTAGTTTTATTTGTATTTTGTATATCTATTTTCATACAAACTCAAATTATTTTTATATATTTTATATATATTTTAATACAAATTCTAGTTATGTTATGTGTATTTTGTAAAGTTATTCTCATTCAAATATATATTATTTTATAGGTGTTTTTCTGATTTATATTGATACGAATTTACATTATTTTACATGTACTTTGTATATATATTTTTATATGCATTTACATTATTTAATATTTATTTTGAATATATATTTTTATACAAATTCATGGTATTTTATGTGTATTTGTATATATATTTTCATATAAATTTACATTATTTTATGTGTATTTTGTACATATATTTTATTACAAATCTACCTTATTTTATGTTTATTTAGTATGTGTATTTTGTATATTTATATTTATCCAAATACACATTCTTTTATTGGTATTTTGTTTATTTATTTTAATTCGAATTTGCATTATTTTATGTGTATTTTGTATACATTTTTTTATACGTATTTACTTAATTTTATGTGTATTTTGTATATATATTTTAATAGAAATCTACGTTATTTTATGTGTATTCGTATATATATTTTGAAACAAATTTACATTGCTTTATATGTATTTTTGCATATCTATTTCAATACAAATTTACCTTATTGTATGTGCATTTTGTATATGTATTTCAATACAAATATAAATATTTGATGTGTATTTTGGTATATATATTTTTATAAGAAATGCGCTATTTTATGGGAATTTTGTATCTTTATTATCATAGAAATTTACATTATTTTATTGATATTATGTGTATTTATTTTGATACGATTTTACATTACTCTATTTGTTTTTTGTATATTTATTTTTTATACACATGTACATTATTTAATGTGTATCTTGCATATATATTTTATACAAATCTACTTTATATTGAGTGTATTTGTTTATATATTTTCATTCAAATTTACATTATTTGATGTGTATTTTTAAATGTATTTCAATACAAATTTACCTAATTTTATGTGTATTTTGTATATTTTTTTTCATACAAATTTAAATTATTTTTGTGTATTTTTGTATATAGTTTTATACAAATTTACAAATTTATTTATTTTATGTGTACATTTATTCATTATTTAATGTGTGTTTTGTATATATATTTTTATGCAAATTTACTTTATTTTATGTGCATTTTTGTACATATATCTTTATAGAAATATCCGTTATTTGTATATGTTTTCTCATACAAATTTACATTATTTAATTGCTATTTTGGTTATTTATTTTGATACGAATTACATGATTATATGTGTATTTTTTACATATTTTTTATACGTATTTACATTACTTAATGTGTATTTTGTTTATATATTTTTAAACAAATCTACGTTATTATATATATTTGTATAAATATTTTGATACAAATTTACATTATTTTATGTATTTTGTATATACATTTCAATTCAAATTTAGCTTATTTTAGCTGTATTTTGTATATCTATTTTCATACAAATTTAATTATTTCTGTGTATTTTTGTATATAGTTTAATACAAATTTTAAAATAACGTAAATTTGTATCAAATATATATACAAAATACACATTAAATAATGTAGATATGTATAAAAAAATATATACAAAATACAAATAGAATAATGTAAAATAGTATCAAAAATAAAAACACAGAATATTAAAAAAATAATGTAAGTTTATATGAAAATAAAGATGCAAAATACCCATAAAATAACCTATTTTTTATAAAGATATATATACAAAAATACACATAAAATATTAAAATTTGTATTAAAATAAATATAAAAAATGAACATACAATAAGGTAAATTTGTATTGAAAGATATATTCAAAAATGCATATAAAATAATGTAAATTTGTTTCTAAATATATATACGAATACATATAAAATAACGTAGATTTCTATAAAAATATATATACAAAATACATATGAAATTATGTAAATACGTATAAAATATATATACAAAATGCATATTAAATAATGTA
This sequence comes from Eriocheir sinensis, assembly GCF_024679095.1. NCBI lineage: Eukaryota > Metazoa > Arthropoda > Malacostraca > Decapoda > Varunidae > Eriocheir > Eriocheir sinensis. Next base: position 187,762 of record NW_026110962.1, on the reverse strand, counting down.
AATTCGTGTCAAAATAAATAAACAAAATATCATGAAAAGAATGTGTATTTGTATGAAAATAGATAATAGATAATAAATTTGTATTAAATATATATGCAAGATACACATTAAATAATGTAAATATGTATAAAAAAGTATATACAAAAAACAAATAGAATAATGTGTAAATTTGTTTCAAAATATATATACGAACACACATAAAATAACGTGGATTTCTATAGAACTATATGTACAAAATACACATGAAATGATGTAAATACGTATAAAAATATATATACAAAATACACTTTAAATAATGTAAATTCGCGTCAAAATAAATAAACAAAATATCGATAAAAGAATGTGTATTTGTATGAAAATAGATATACAAAATACACATAAAATAACCTAAATCTGAATAAAAATATATACAAAAATACACAAAAATAATTTAAACTTGTATGAAAATAAATATACAAAATACACATAAAATTAGGTAAATTTGTGTTGAAATACGTATACAAAATACACATAAAATAATGTAAATTTGAATGAAAATACATAAACAAATACACTTAAAATAACGTAAATTTGTATAAAATATATATACAAAATACAAACTAAATAATGTAAATATATACATATTTTTATACGCATTTACATTATTTAATTTGCTTTTTGTATATATATTTTTATGCAAATTTACTTTATTTTATGTGCATTTTTGTACATATATTTTTATAGAAATTTGCGTTATTTTATGTGTATTTTGTAGATATTTTCTCATACAAATTTACATTAATTTATTGGTATTTTGTTTATTTATTTTGATACGAATTACATGATTATATGTGTATTTTGTACATATATTTTTATACGTATTTACATTATTTAATGTGTATTTTGTTTATATATTTTTAGACAAATTTAAGCTATTTGTAAAGAGAAGACTACTATTAACTCCTCAACTCCAACATAGCCCCGGAACACCTCACTCGACCTACACTCATCCCGAGCGAGGCTTCACACTACCCGCAGCGGAACGCCTCGAACGCCCTGCCCGAGCTCCACCGGCGCGAGTGGGGGCCCTGACGTCAGCAGCCGAAGCAACCTCGGACGTTGGTGCGCTGAGGACGGGGGACGACTCCAGGACTCGGTCGAGCCAGCTCGCTAGGCACTGGCTCCCCTTCACCACCTAACGAGTCCTCCACCTGACGAGGCTGCTGCCGCGTTACGCCCGGCCCGGCACTGCCCTCCATCACTCAGCCGTAGCACCGCCGCGGTCTACCCGGGGAAGACACTGTTGGCCCCGAGACCGAATACCCGGGCCGCCCTTGCTGGCCTTACCACGCCGGCCTGCCTACCTGTCTTCCGTGGGCTGTATGAGCGGCCTCGCTACGCCGGCCGTCCTACCTGTCTCCCGTGGGCTGTGTGAGCGGCCTTACCACATCGGCCGTCCTACCTGTCTCCCGTGGGGCTGTGCGAGCTGAAGTGCATATTAAAGACGGAGTTAACATCTTGTGTATCGCTTCTCCTGACTACACTGTGAAAGGGGGGGGAGCAGAACACCTGGCTCGGAAGGAGAACTGTTAGCCCGGAACAGTCTTGGGCCCCTGCAGTTTAGAGTCCTTCACACTATTATATATGTATTTGTATAAATATTTTGATACAAATTTACATTATTTTATGTATTTTGTATATATATTTCAATTCAAATTTAGCTTATTTTGTGTGTATTTTGTATATCTAATTTCATACAAATTTTATTACTTCTGTGTATTTTTGTATATAGTTTTATATAAATCTACGTTATTTTATGTGTATTTTGTATATTTATATTTATACAAATACACATTTTTTTATTGGTATTTTGTTGATTTATTTTGATTCGAATTTACATTATTTTAAGTGTATTTTGTATGCATTTTTTATATGTATTTCCTTCATTTTATGTGTATTTTGTATATATATTTTTATAGAAATCTACGTTATTTTATGTGTATTCGTATATATATTTTGAAACATATTTATATTGTTTTATATTTATTTTGCATATCTATTTCAATACAAATTTACCTTATTGTGTGTTCATTTTGTATTTTTATTTTAATACAAATTCAAATATTTTATGTGTATTGTGGTAATATATTTTAATAAAGAATGCGTTATTTTATGCTTATTTTGCATCTTAATTTTCATACAAATTTACATTATTTTATTAACATTCTGTGTATTTATTTTGATACGATTTTACATTATTCTATTTGTGTTTTGTAAATATTTTTTTTATACATATTTACATTACTTAATGAGTATTTTGTATATATATTTTATACAAATTTACGTTAATTTAAGTGTATTTGTTTATATATTTTCATTCAAATTTACATTATCTTATATGTATTTTGTATATGTATTTCAATACAAATTTACCTAATTTTATGTATTTTGTATACTTATTTTCATACAAATTAAAATTATTTTTGTGTATTATTGTATATAGTTTTATACAAATTTACGTTATTTTATGTGTATTTTGTATAAGTATTTCAAATGAAATTTACCTAGTTTTATTTGTATTTTGTATATCTATTTTCATACAAACTCAAATTATTTTTATGTATTTTTATGTATATATATTAATACATATTTTAGTTATGTTATGTGTATTTTGTAAAGTTATTTTCATTCAAATATATATTATTTTATTGGTGTTTTGTTGATTTATATTGATACGAATTTACATTATTTTATATGTACTTTGTATATATATTTTTATACGCATTTACATTATTTAATATTTATTTTGAATATATATTTTTATACAAATTCATGGTATTTTATTGTATTTGTATATATATTTTCATATAAATTTACATTATTTTATGTGTATTTTGTACATATATTTCATTACAAATTTACCTTATTTTATGTTTATTTAGTATGTGTATTTTATATATTTATATTTATCCAAATACACATTCTTTTATTGGTATTTTGTTTATTTATTTTAATTCGAATTTGCATAATTTTATGTGTATTTTGTATACATTTTTTTTATACGTATTTACTTAATTTTATGTGTATTTTGTATATATATTTTTATAGAAATCTACGTTATTTTATGTGTATTCGTATATATATTTTGAAATAAATTTACATTGCTTTATATGTATTTTTGCATATCTCTTTCAATACAAATTTACCTTATTGTATGTGCATTTTGTATATGTATTTCAATACAAATTTAAATATTTGATGTGTATTTTGGTATATATATTTTTATAAGAAATGCGCTATTTTATGGGAATTTTGTATCTTTATTATCATAGAAATTTACATTATTTTACTAATATTCGGTGTATTTATTTTGATACGATTCTACATTATTCTATTTGTTTTTTGTATATACTTTTTTATACATATTTACATTATTTAATGTGTATCTTGCATATATATTTTAAACAAATTTATTATCTATTATCTATTTTCATACAAATACACATTCTTTTCATGATATTTTGTTTATTTATTTTGACACGAATTTCCATTATTTAATATTTATTTTGTATATATATTTTAATACGTATTTACATAATTTCATATGTATTTTGTATATATATTTCTATAGAAATCTACGTTATTTTATGTATATTCGTATATATATTTTGAAACAAATTTACATTGTTTTATATGTATTTTTGAATATCTCTTTCAATACAAATTTACCTTACTGTATATGCATTTTGTATATTTATTTCAATACAAATTTAAATATTTTATGTGTATTTTGGTATATATATTTTAATAAAAAATGCGCTATTTTATGGGAATTTTGCATCTTTATTTTCATACAAATTTACATTATTTTATTGATATTATGTGTATTTATTTTGATACGATTTTACATTATTCTATTTGTTTTTTGTATATATTTTTTTATACACATTTACATTATTTAATGTGTATCTTGCATATATATTTTATACAAATCTACTTTATTTTAAGTGTATTTGTTTATATATTTTCATTCAAATTTAAATTATTTGGTGTGTATTTTGTAAATGTATTTTAATACAAATTTACCTAATTTTATGAGTATTTTGTATATTTCTTTTCATACAAATTTAAATTTTTTTGTGTATTTTTGTATATAGTTTTATACAAATTTAGGTTATTTTATGTACGCATTTACATTATTTAATGTGTGTTTTGTATATATATTTTTATGCAAATTTACTTTATTTTATGTGCATTTTTGTAGATATATTTTTATAGAAATTTCCGCTATTTGTATATGTTTTCTCATACAAATTTACATTATTTTATTGCTATTTTGTTAATGTATTTTGATACGAATTACATGATTATATGTGTATTTTTTACATATTTTTTATACGTATTTACATTACTTAATGTGTATTTTGTTTATATATTTTTAAACAAATCTATGTTATTATATATATTTGTATAAATATTTTGATACAAATTTACATTATTTTATGTATTATGTATATACATTTCAATTCAAATTTAGCTTATTTTAGCTGTATTTTGTATATCTATTTTCATACAAATTTAATTTTTTCTGTGTATTTTTGTATATAGTTTTATACAAATTTACGATACTCTATGTGTATTTTGTATATTTATATTTATACAAATACACATTCTTTTATTGGTATTTTGTTTATTTATTTTGATACGATTTTACATTATTTTATGTGTATTTTGTATTCATTTTTTTTATACGTATTTACTTCCTTTTATGTGCATTTTGTATATATTTTTATAGAAATCTACGTTATTTTATGTGTATTCGTATATATATTTTGAAACAAATTTACATTGTTTTATATGTATTATGCATATCTATTTCAATACAAATTTACCTTATTGTATGTGCATTTTTTATATTTATTTTAATACAAATTTTAATATTTTATGTGTATTTTTGTATATATATTTTTATAAAAAATACGTTATTTTATGGGTATTTTGCATCTTTATTTTCATACAAATTTACATTATTTTATTAATATTCTGTGTATTTATTTTTGATACGATTTTACATTATTCTATTTGTGTTTTGTATATATTTTTTTTATACATATTTACATTATTTAATGGGTATTTTGTATATATATTTGATACAAATTTACGTTATTTTAAGTGTATATGTTTATATATTTTCATTCAAATTTCCATTATTTTATGTGTATTTTGTATATGTATTTGAATACAAATTTACCTAATTTTATGTGCATTTTGTATATTTATTTTCATACAAATTTAAATTATTTTTGTGTATTTTTGTATATAGTTTTATACAAATTTAGGTTATTTTATGTGTATTTTGTATATCTATTTTCATACAAATACACATTCTTTTATTGATATTTTGTTTATTTATTTTGACGCGAATTTACATTATTTAATGTGTATTTTGTATATTTATTTTAATACAAATTTAATTATTTTATGTGTTTTTTTGTATATATATTTTTTTTAAGATGAGTTATTTTAAGGGTATTTTGCATCTTTATTTTTATAAATTTTTACATTACGTACATATCTTTTATACGTATTTACATTATCTAATGTGTATTTTGTTTATATATTTCTATACAAATTTACATTATATGTGTATTTGAATATATATTTTGATACAAATTTACATTATTTTATGTATTTTCTATATTTATTTCAACTCTAATTTAGCTTATTTTATGTTTCTTTTGTATATCTATTTTCATACAAATTTAATTATTTTTGTTTATTTTTGTATATAGTTTTATACAATTTTACGTTATTTTATGTGTATTTTTATATTTATATTTATACAAGTACACATTCTTTTATTGACATTTTGTTTATTTATTTTGATACGAGTTTACATTATTTTATGTGTATTTTGTATACATTTTCTTATACGTATTTACTTCATTTTATGTGTATTTTGTATATATATTTTTATAGAAATCTACGTTATTTTATGTGTATTCGTATATATATTTGAAAGAAATATACTTTGTTTTATATGTATTTTGCATATCTATTTCAAGAAAAATTTACCTTATTGTATGTGCATTTTGTATATTTATTGTAATACAAATTTAAATATTTAATGTGTATTTTGGTATATATATTTTTTAAAAAAATGCGTTGTTTTATGGGTATTTTGCATCTTTATTTTTATACAAATTTACATTATTTTATTAATATTCTCTGTATTTATTTTGATACTATTTTACATTATTCTATTTGTCTTTTGTATATATTTTTTTATACATATTTACATTATTTTATGTTTATTTTGTATATGTATTTCAATACAAATTTACCTAATTTTATGTGTATTTTGTATATTAATTTTCATACAAATTTAAATAATTTTTTGTGTATTTTTGTATAGAGTTTTATACAAATTTACAATATTTAATGTGTATTTTGTATATCTATTTTCATACAAATACACATTCTTTTATTGATATTTTGTTTATTTTTTTTTGACACGAATTTACATTATTTAATGTGTATTGTGTATATATATTTTTATACGTATTTACGTCATTTCATCTATTTTTTGTATATATATTTCTATAGAAACCTACGTTATTTTATGTGTATTCGAATATATATATTTTGAAAGAAATATACATTGTTTTATGTGTATTTTGCATATTCTTTCAATACATATTTACCTTATTGTATGTGCATTTTGTATATTAATTTTAATACAAATTTGATTATTATATGTGTATTTTTGTATATGTAATTTTATAAAAATATGCTTTATTTTATGGGTATTTTGCATCTTTATTTTCGTACAAATTTACATTATTTTATTGATATTCTGTGTATTTAATTTGATACGATTTTACATTATTCTATGTATATTTTGTATATATATTTTATACAAATGAACGTTATTTTATATACAAAATACACATAAAATAATGTAAATACATTGAAAAATATATATACAAAATACGCATAAAATAATATAAACTCGTATCAAAATAAATAAACAAAATTCCACTAAAAGAATGTATATTTGTAGGAAAACATATATACAAAATACAAATAAAATAACAAAAATTTGTATAAAAATATATACAAAAATACACAAAAATAATTTAAATTTGTTTGAATATAGATATGCAAAATACACATGAAATTAGGCAAATTTTTATTGAAATACATATACAAAATACACATAAAATAATGTAAATTTGTATGAAAATATTTAAACAAATACACATAAGATAACGTAAATTTCCATAAAATATATATACAAAATATACATTAAATAAGGTAAATATGTCTAAAAATATATATACAAAATACACAGAATAACGTAAAATCGTATCAAAATAAATAAACAGAATATCAATAAAATAATGTAATAATGCAAAATACCCATATAAAAACGCATATTTGTTTAAAAATATATGTAAAAAAATACACATAAAATAAATAAATTTGTATTAAAATAAATATACAAATGGCACATACAATAAAGAAAATTTGTATTGAAATAGATATGCAAAATACACATAAATAATGTAAATTTGTATCAAAATATATATACGAATACACATAAAATAGAGTAACTTTCTATGAAAATATATATTCAAAATACATATAAAATTATGTAAATAAGTATAAAAATATATATATCAAATACACCTAAAATAATGAAAATTCGTATCAAAATAAATAAACAAAATTCCGATAAAAGAACGTATATTTGTAGGAAAATAAATATACAAAATTCACATAAAATTACGAAAATTTGAATAAAAATATATACAAAAATACACAAAATTAGTTTCAATTTGTATGAAAATAGATATACAAAATACACATATAATTAGTTAAATTTGTATTTAAATACATGTACAAAACACACATAAAATAATGTAAATTTGTATGAAATGAAAACAAATTCACATAAAATAATGTACACTTGTATGAAATATATATTCAGAATATACATAGAATAATGTAAAATCGTATCAAAATAAATACATAGAATATCAATAAAATAATGTAATTATGTATGAAAATAAAGATGCAAAATACCCATAAAATAAAGCATATTTGTATAAAAATACATATACAAAAATACACATAGAATAATTAAATTTGTATTAAAATTAATATACAAAATGCACGTACAATAATGTAAATTTGTATTGAAAAAATATGCAAAATGCAAATAAAACAATATATATTTGTTTCAAAATACATATACGAATACACATAAAATAACGTATATTTCTATAGAAATATATATACAAAATACACATGAAATGACGTAAATACGTATAAAAATATATATACACAATACACATTAAATAATGTAAATTCGCATCAAAATAAATAAACAAAATATCAATAAAAGAATGTGTATTTGTATGAAAATAGATATACAAAATACACATAAAATATTGTAAATTTGTATAAAACTCTATACAAAAATACACAAAAAATAATTTAAATTTGTATAAAAATATATATACAAAATACACATAAAACTAGGTAAATTTCTATTGAAATACATATACAAAATACACATAAAATAATGTAAATTTGAATGAAAATATATAAACAAATACATTTAAAATAACGTAAATTTGTATGAAATATATATAGAAAATACACATTAAATATTTATTTTGTGTAAATTTGTATTTGTAAATACGTAGAAATACGTAGAAAAATACGTAGAAAAATATATATACAAAATACACAAAAAATAATGTAAACTCGTATCAAAATAAATAAAAAAAATTGTAATAAAGGAATGTATATTTGTAGGAAAATATATTTTCAAAATACAAGTAAAATAACTAAAAATTGAATAAAAATAAATACAAAAATACACAAAAATAATTTAAATTTGTTTGAAAATAGATATGCAAAATACACATAAAGTTAGGCAAATTTGTATTGAAATACATATACAAAATACACATAAAATCATGTAAATTTGTATGAAAATATATAAACAAATACAAATAAAATAATGTAAATTTGGATAAAATATATATACAAAATATACATTAAATAATGTAAATATGTATAAAAATATATATACAAAATACACATAGAATAATGTTAAATCGTATCAAAATAAATAAACAGAATATCAATAAAATGATTTAAATTTGTATGAAAATAAAGATGCAAAATACCCATATAATAACGTATATATGCATAAAAATATATATACAAAATATTGAATTTGTTTGAAAATAGATATGCAAAATACACATAAAGTTAGGCAAATTTGTATTGAAATACATATACAAAGCTCACATAAAATAATGTAAATTTGTATGAAAATATAAAAAAAAATACAAATAAAATAACGTAAATTTGGATAAAATATATATACAAAATATACATTAAATATTTTAAATATGTATAAAAACATATTATATATATTTTTTTTTAAATTTGCGCTATTTATGTGCATTTTGTATATGTTTTCTCATACAAATTTATATTATTTTATTGGTATTTTTTCTATTTATTTTGATACGAATTACATGATTATTTGTGTATTTTGAACATATTTTTTTATATGTATTTACATTATTTAATGTGTATTTTGTTTATACATTTTTATTCAAATTTACGTTATTATATGTGTATTTTTATAAGTATTTTGATACAAATTTATATTATTTTATGTATTTTGTATATATATTTCAATTCAAATTTAGCTTATTTTATGTTTATTTTGTATATCTATTTTAATTCACATTTAATTACTTTCATGTATTTTTGTATATAGTTTCATATAAATTTACGTTATTTCATGTGTATTTTGTATATTTATATTTATGCAAACACACATTCTTTTATTAGTATTTCGTTTATTTATTTTGATACGAGTTTACATTATTTTATGTGTATTTTGTATACATTTTTTTATACGTATTTACTTAATTATATGTGTATTTTGTATATATATTTTTATAGATATTACGTTATTTTATGTGTACTCCTTTATATATTTTGAAACAAATTTACATTGTTTTATATGTATTTTGCGTTTCTTTTTTAATACAAATTTACCTTATTGTATGTGCATTTTGTATACTTATTTTAATACAAAATCAAATATTTTAAGTGTTTTCGTATATATATTTTTTTTATAAAAAATGCGTTATTTTATGGGAATTTTGCATCTTAATTTTCATACAAATTTACATTATTTTATTAATATTTTGTGTATTTATTTTGACCTATTATACCCTATTGTATTTGTGTTTTGTATCTATCTTTTTTATACATATTTACATTATTTAATGTGTATTTGTATATATATTTGATACAAATTTACGTTATTTTAAGTGTATATGTTTATATATTTTCATTCAAATTTACATTATTTTATGTGTATTTTGTATATGTATTTCAAAACAAAATTACCTAATTTTATGTGTTTTTTTTATATTTATTTTCATACAAGTTTAAATTATTTTTGTGTATTTTTGTATATAGTTCTATACAAATTTAGGTTATTTTATTTGTATTTTGTATGTCTATTTTCATACAAATACTCATTCTTTTTATGATATTTTGTTTATTTATTTTGACACGAGTTTCCATTATTTAATGTGTATTTTGTATATATATTTTTATACGTATTTACATCATTTGATGAGTATTTTGTATATATATTTCTATAGAAATCTACGTTATTTTATGTGTGTTCGTATATATATTTTGAAACAAATTTACACTGTTTTATGTGTATTTTGCATATTTTTTCAATACAAATTTACTTTATTGTATGTGCATTTTGTATATTAATTTTAATACAAATTTAATTATTCTATGTGTATTTTTGTATATGTATTTTTATAAAAATATGCTTTATTTTATGGGTATTTTGCATCTTTATTTTCATAGAAATTTACATTATTTTATTGATATTCTGCTCATTCATTTTAATACGAATTGACATTATTCTATGTGTATTTTGTATATATTTTTCATACAAATTTACGTTATTTTATGTGTATTTGTTTATATATTTTGACTCAAATTTACAATATTTCATGGGTATTTTGTATATACATTTCAAAAGAAATTTACCTAGTTTCATGTGTATTTTGTATATCTATTTTCATACAAACTCAAATTATTTCTATGTATTTTTGTATATATTTTTATATAAATTTTAGTTATGTTATGAGTATTTTGTAAATTTATTTTCATTCAAATACATATTATTTTATTAATGTTTTGTTGATTTATATTGATACGAATTTACATTATTTTATATGTACTTTGTATATATATTTTTATACGCATTTACATTATTTAATATTTATTTTGAATATATATTTTTATACAAATTCATGGTATTTTATGTGTATTTGTATATATATTTTCATATAAATTTACATTATTTTATGTGTATTTTGTACATATATTTTATTACAAATCTACCTTATTAAATGTTTATTTTGTATGTGTATTTTTTATATTTATACTTATACAAATACACATTCTTTTTTTGGTATTTTGTTTATTTATTTGATACGAATTTACATTATTTTATGTGTATTTTGTATACATTTTTTTTACGTATTTACTTCATTTTATGTGTATTTTGTATATATATTTTCATAGAAATCTACGTTATTTTATGTGTATTCGTATATATATTTTGAAACAAATTTACATTGTTTTATATGTATTTTGCATGTCTATTTCAATACAAAGTTAAATTAGTGTATGTGTATTTTCTATAATTATTTTAATACAAATTTAAATTTTTTATGTGTATTTTGGTATATATATTTTTATAAGAAAATGCGTTATTTTATGGGTATTTTTCTTCTTTATTTTCATACAAATTTACATTATTTTATTAATATTCTGTGTATTTATTTTGATACGATTTTACAATATTCTATTTGTGTTTTCTATATATTTTTTTTATATATATTTACATTATTTAGTTTGTATTTTGAATATATATTTTATACAAATTTACGTTATTTTAAGTTTATGTATTTTCATTCAAATTTACATTATTTTATGTGTATTTTGTATACGTATTTCAACACAAATTTACCTAATTTTATGTGTATTTTATATATTTATTTTCATACAAGTTTAAATTATTTTTGTGTATTTTCGTATATATTTTTATTCAAATTTAGGTTATTTTATGTGTATTTTGTATATCTATTTTCATACAAATACACATTCTTTTATCGATATTTTGTCTATTTATTTTGACGCGAATTTACATTACTTAATGTGTATTTTTTATATATATTTTTATACGTATTTACATCATTTCATGTGTATTTTTTATATATATTTCTATAGAAATCTACGTTATTTTATGTGTGTTCGTATATATATTTTGAAAAAAATTTACACTGTTTTATGTGTATTTTGCATATTTTTTCAATACAAATTTAATTATTCTATGTGTATTTTTGTAAATGTAATTTTATAAAAATATGCTTTATTTTATGGGTATTTTGCATCTTTATTTTCATACAAATTTACATTATTTTATTGATACTCAGTGTATTTGTTTTGATACGATTTTACATTATTCTATGTGTATTTTGTATATATATTTTATATAAATGTACGTTATTTTATATGTATTTGTTTTCATTTCATACAAATTTACATTATTTTATGTGTATTTTGTACACGTATTTAAATACAAATTTAACTCATAATATGTGTATTTTGTATATCTATTTTCATACAAATTGAAATTATACTTTTTTTTATATATATTTTTATACAAATTTTCGCTATTTTATGTGTATTTTGTATTTTTATTTTCCAACAAATATACGCTCTCTTATCGGAATTTTGTTTATTTATTTTGATACGAATTTACATTATTTTAGGGGTATTTGGTATATATATTTTTATACTTATTTACATCATTATATATGTATTTTGTATGCATATTTTCATAGAAATTTACTCTATTTTATATGTATTCGTATATATCTTTTCATACAAATTTACATTATTTATGTGTATTTTGCATATCTATTTTAATATAAATTTACTTTATTGTATGTGCATTTTTTTTATTTATTTTAATACAAATTTAATAATTTCATGTGTATTTTTGTATATTTATTTTTATTACATTTACACTATTTTATTGATATTCTGTTTATTTATTTTTATACGAGTTAACATTATTCTATGTGTATTTTGTATATATATTTTTTTATACATGTATACATTATTTCATGTTTATTTTGTATATATATTTTATCCAAATTTACGTTATTTTATGTGTATTTCTTTATATATTTTCATACAAATCTACATTATTTTATGTGTATTTTGTATAATTATTTCAATACAAATTTGCCTAATTTTATGTGTATTTTGCATATCTATTTTCAAACTAATTTAACTTATTTTTGTGTATTTTTGTATATATTTTTATTCAAATTTTAGTTATTTTATTTATATTTTGTATATATATTTTCCTACAAATATACATTCTTTTATTGGAATTTTGTCTATTTATTTTTATACGAATTTACATTATTTTATGTGTGTTTTGTATATATACTTTTCTACGTATTTAAATTATTTTATGTGTATTTTGTATATACATTTTCATAAAAATTTACGTTATTTTCTTGTGTGTATTCGTATATATTTAGATACAAATTTTATACAAATTCATGTCATTTTATGTGTATATGTATAAATATTTTCATACAAATTTAGATGTGTATTTTGTATACATTTTTTTATACGTATTTTCTTAATTTTATGTGTATTTTGCATATATATTTTTATAGAAATCTACGATATTTTGTGTATTCGTATATATATTTTTTTAAGAAATTTACAAAGTTTTATATATAATTTGCATATATATTTCAATACAAATTTACCTTAATGAATGTGCATTTTGTATATTTATTTTAATACAAATTTAAATATTTGATGTGTATTTTGGTATATATATATTTTCTAAAAAATGCGTTATTTTATGGGTATTTTGCATCTTTATTTTCATACAATTTTACATTATTTTATTAATATTCTGTGTATTTATTTTGATACGATTTTACCCTATTCTATTTGTGTTTTGTATATATTTTTTTCATTCATATTTGCATTATTTAATGTGTGTTTTGTATATATATTTTATACAAATCTACGTTATTTAAAGTGTATATGTTTATATATTTTCATTCAAATTTACATTATTTTATATGTATTTTGTATATGTATTTCAATACAAATTTACCAAATTTTATGTGTATTTTGTATATTTATTTTCATACAAATTTAAATTATTTTTGTGTATTTTTGTATGTATTTTTTATATATATTTTTATAGAAAATTACGTTTTTTTATGTGTATTCGTATATATATTTTGAAATAAATTTACCTTGTTTTATGTGTGTTTTGCATATCTATTTCAATACAAATTTACCATATTGTTTGTTCATTTTGTATATTAATTTTAATACAAATTTAATTATTCTATGTGTATTTTTGTATATGTATTTTTAAAAAAATATTCTTTATTTTATTGGTATTTTGCATCTTTATTTTCATACAAATTTACATTATTTTATTGACATTCTGTGTATTTATTTTGATACAATTTTACATTATTCCATGTGTATTTTGTATATATATTTTATAAAAATGTAAGCTAAATTTGAATTGAAATATATATACAAAATACATAAAATAATGTAAATTTGTATCAAAATATTTATACAAATACAATTATAATAACGTAATTTTTTTTAAAAAATATATGAACAAAATACACATTAAATAATGCAAATACGTATAAAAAAATATGTACAAAATACACATATAATCATGTAATTCGTATCAAAATAAATAAACAAAATACCAAAAAAATAATGTAAATTTGTGTGAGAAAACATATACAAAATACACATAAAATAACGCAAATTTCTATAAAAATATATGTACAAAAATGCACATAAAATAAAGTAAGTTTGCATAAAAATATATATATAAAACACACATTAGATAATGTAAATGAGTAAAAAAATATGTATACAAAGTACCTATGAAATAATCTAAATTCGTGTCGAGTTAAATTAAGAAAATACCAATAAAGTAATGTAATTTTGGATGAAAATATATATAGAAAATACATATAAAATAACCTAAATACAAATACAAATATACACATAAAATAATTTAAAATTAAATGAAATATATATAAAAAATAAACATAAAATAAGGTAAATTTGTAATGAAATATATGTAAAAATACACATAAAATAACATGAATTTGTATAAAATTTGTATCAAAATATATACGAACACACACAATAAAATAACGTAATTTTTTATGAAAATATTTATACAAAATACACATAAAATAATGTAAATACGTAGAAAAATATATATACAAAATACACATAAAATAATGTAAATATGTAAGGAAAATATATTCAAAATACACCTAGAATAATGTAAAATTGTATCAATATAAATGTACAGAATATCAATAAAGTGATGTAAAAATGAAAACAAAGATGTAAAATACCCATAAAATTACTCATTTAAAAAAAAAAATATATACAAAAATACACTTCAAATAATTAAAATTGTATTAAAATAAATATTCAAAATACACATACAATAAGATAAATTTTTATTGAAATAGATATGCTAAATACACAAAAAATAATATAAATTTTTATCAAAACATATACGAATACACAAAATAAAGTAACGTAAATTTTTATGAAAATATATATAAAAAAATAATGTAAATACGTAGAAAATTCATATTTAAAATACACATAAAATAATGTAAATTCGTATCAAAATGAATAAACAAAATTCCAATAAAAGTGTATATTTGTAGGAAAATATATATACAAAATACAAATAAAATAGCTAAAATTTGTATAAAAATATATACAAAAATACACAAAAATAATATAATTTTTTTTGAAAATAGATATGCAAACTACACATAAAATTAGGCAAATTTTAATTGAAATACATATACAAAATACACATTAAATAATGTAATATAAAATATATAAAACATATAAAATATATAAACAAATACATATAAAATAACGTACAATTGCATTAAATATATACACAAAATATATATTAAATAATGTAAATATGTATAAAAATAGATATTCAAAATACACATAGAATAATGTAAAATCGTATTAAAATAAATTAACAGAATATCAATAAAATAATGTAAATTTCTATGAAAATAAAGATGCGAAATACCCATTAAGAAAATCATATTTTTATAAAAAAATATATATACAAAAATACACATCAAATAATTAAATTTGTATTAAAATAAATATACAAAATGCACATACAATATGATAAATTTGAATTGAAATAGATATGCAAAACACACATCAAGCAATGTAAATTTGTTTCAAAATATATATACGAACACAAATCAAAAAACGTAGATTTCTATAAAAATAAAAATAAAAAATACACATAAAATGATGTAAATACGTATAAAAATATATATACAAAATACACATAAAATAATGTAAATTCGTACCAAAATAAATAAACAGAATACCAATAGAAGAATGTCAATTTGTATGAAAATAAATATACGAAATAAACATAAAATAACGTAGATTTGTATAAAACTATATACAAAAATACACAAAAGTAATTTAAATTTGTATGAAAATAGATATACAAAATAAACATAAAATAAACTAAATTTGTATTGAAATATATATACAAAATACATAAAATAATGTAAATTTGTATCAAAATATTTTAACAGATGCGCATAAAATAACGTAAATTTGTTTTAAATATATAAACAAAATACACATTAAATAATGAAAATACGTATACAATATATATACAAAATACACATATTATAATATAAATTCGTATCAAAATACGTAACCAAAATACCAATAAAAAAATGTAAATTTTTATGAAAAAATATATACAAAATACACATAGAATAACGCTATTTTGTGTATTCGTATATATATTTTTAAACAAATTTACATAGTTTTATATGTATTTTGCATATTTTTTCAATACAAATTTACCTTATTGTATATGCATTTTGTATATTAATTTTAATACAAATTTAATTATACTATGTGTATTTTTGTATATGTATTTTTTTTAAAATATGCTTTATTTTATGGGAATTTTGCATCTTTATTTTCATACAAATTTACATTATTTTATTGATATTCTGCTCATTCATTTTGATACGATTTGACATTATTCTATTTGTATTTTGTATATATTTTTCTTACAAATTTACGTTATTTTATGTGTATTTGTTTATATATTTTGACACAAATTTACAAATTTAATTATTTTATGTGTATTTTTGTATATATATATATATATATATATATATATATATATATATATATATTTTTTTTAAGATGAGTTATTATATGGGTATTTTGCATCTTTATTTTTATAAATTTTTACATTACGTACATATCTTTTATACGCATTTACATTATTTAATGTGTATTTTGTTTATATATTTCTATACAAATTTACGTTATTATATGTGTATTTGAATATATATTTTGATACAAATTTACATTATTTTATGTATTTTCTATATTTATTTCAATTCTAATTTAGCTTATTTTAGGTTTCTTTTGTATATCTATTTTCATACAAATTTAATTATTTTTGTTTATTTTTGTATATAGTTTTATACAATTTTACGTTATTTTATGTGTATTTTGTATATTTACATTTATACAAGTACACATTCTTGTATTAACATTTTGTTTATTTATTTTGATACGAAAATACAAAAATGATACAGAAATGTATATAAAATAAAGTAAATTTGCATAAAAATGTATATACAAAACACACATTAAATAATGTAAAAGCGTACATAAAAAGACCTAAATTTGTATAAAACTATATACAAAAATACACAAAAATAATTTAAATTTGTATGAAAAGAAATATACAAAATACACATAAAATTAGGAAAATTTGTATTGAAATACATATACATAATACACATCAAATAATGTAAATTTGAATGAAAATATATAAACAAATACACTTAAAATAAAGTAGATTTGAATAAAATATATATGCAAGATACACATTAAATAATGTAAATGTGTATAAAAAAAATATATACAAAAAACAAATAGGATAATGTAAAATCGTTTCAAAATAAATACACATAATATCAATAAAATAATGTAAATTTGTATTAAAATAAAGATGCAAAATTCCCACAAAATACCGCATTTTTTATTAAAATATATATACCAAAATACACATAAAATATTTAAATTTGTATTGAAATAAATATACAAAATGCATATACAGTAAGGTAAATTTGTATTGGAAGAGATATTAAAAAATACATATAAAACAATGTAAATTTGTTTCAAAATATATATACGAATACACATAAAACAACGTAGATTTCTATAGAAATATATATACAAAATACATATGAAATTATGTAAATACGTATAAAAATATATATACAAAATACATATTAAATAATGTAAATTCGTGTCAAAATAAATAAACAAAATATCATGAAAAGAATGTGTATTTGTATGAAAATCGATGATAGATAATAAATTTGTATAAAATATATATGCAAGATACACATTAAATAATGTATATATGTATAAAAAATTATATACAAAAAACAAATAGAATAATGTGTAAATTTGTTTCAAAATATATATACGAACACACATAAAATAACGTAGATTTCTATAGAAATATATATACAAAATACACATGAAATGATGTAAATACGTATAAAAATATATATACAAAATACACTTTAAATAATGTAAATTCGCGTCAAAATAAATAAACAGAATATCGATAAAAGAATGTGTATTTGTATGAAAATAGATATACAAAATACACATAAAATAACCTAAATTTGTATAAAAATATATACAAAAATACACCAAAATAATTTAAACTTGTATGAAAATAAATATACAAAATACACATAAAATTAGGTAAATTTGTGTTGAAATACGTATACAAAATACACATAAAATAATGTAAATTTGAATGAAAATACATAAACAAATACACTTAAAATAACGTAAATTTGTATATATACAAAATACACTTAAAATAATGTAAATTTGAATGAAAATATATAAACAAATACACTTAAAATGATGTAAATTTGTATAAACTATATATACAAAATATACATTAAATAATGTAAATATGTATAAAAAAATATATATACAAAACACAAATAGAATAATGTAAAATCGTTTAAAAATAAATACACAGAATATTAATAAAATAATGTAAATTTGTATGAAAATTAAGATGCAAAATACCCATAAAATAACGCATTTTTTTTATAAAAATATATATAACAGAATACACATAAAATATTTGAATTTGTATTAAAATAAATATACAAAAGCACATACAATAAGGTAAATTTGTATTGAAATAGATATGCAAAATACATATAAAACAATGTAAATTTGTTTCAAAATATATATACGAATACACATAAAATAACGTAGATTTCTATAAAAATATATATACAAAATACACATAAAATTAAGTAAATACGTATAAAAAGATGTAAACAAAATACACATAAAATAATGTAAACTCGAATCAAAATAAATGAACAAAATACCAATAAAAGAATGTGTATTTCTATAAATATAAATGTACAAAATACACATAATATAATGTAAGTTTATTTGAAAATATATATACAAATACACATAAAATACTATGAATTTGTATAAAAATATATATTCAAAATAAATATTAAATAATGTAAATGCGTATAAAAATATATATACAAAGTACATATAAAATAATGTAAATTCGTATCAATATAAATCAACAAAATATCAATAAAATAATATATATTTAAATGAAAATAAATTTACAAAATACACATAACATAACTAAAATTTGTATTGAAATATATAAAAAAATACTTAAAAATAATTTGAGTTTGTATGAAAATAGATATACAAAATACACATAAAACTAGGTAAATTTCTTTTGAAATATATATACAAAATACCCATAAAATATTGTAAATTTGTGTCAAAATATATAAACAAATACACATAAAATAACGTAAATTTGTATGAAAAATATATACAAAATACATATAGAATAATGTCAAATCGTATCAAAATGAATGAGCAGAATATCAATAAAATAATGTAAATTTGTATGAAAATAAAGATGCAAAATACCCATCAAATAAAGCATATTTTTATAAAAATACATATACAAAAATACACATAGTATAATTAAATTTGTATTAAAATTAATATACAAAATGCATATACAATAAGGTAAATTTGTATTGAAAAAATATGCAAAATACACATAAAAGAGTAAATTTGTTTAAAAATGTATATACGAATACACATAAAATAACGTAGATTTCTATAGAAATATATATACAAAATACACATGAAATGATGTAAATACGTATAAAAATATATATACGAAATACATATTAAATTAAAACTATATACAAAAATACACAAAAATAGTTTAAATTTGTATGAAAATAAATATACAAAATGCACATAAAATTAGGTAAATTTGTATTCAAATACATATACAAAATACACATAAAATAATGGAAATTTGAATGAAAATATATAAACATATACACTTAAAATAACGGAAATTTGTATCAAATATATATACAAAATACACATTAAATAATGTAAATATGTATAAAAAAATATATACAAAACACAAATAGAATAATGTAAAATCGTATAAAAAATAAATACACAGAATATTAATAAAATAATGTAAATTTGTATGAAAATAAAGATGCAAAATACCCATAAAATAACGCATTTTTTATAAAAATATATAAAACAAAATACACATAAAATATTAAAATTTGTATTAAAATAAATATAAAAAATGCACATACAATAAGGTAAATTTGTATTGAAATAGATATGCAAAATACATATAAAACAATGTAAATTTGTTTCAAAATATATATACGAATACACATAAAATAACGTAGATTTCTATAAAAATATATACAAAATACACATAAAATGAAGTAAACCCGTATAAAAAAATGAATACAAAATACACATAAAATAATGTAAAATCGTATCAAAATAAATAAACAAAATACCAATAAAAGAATGTGTATTTGTATAAATATAAATATACAAAATACACATAAAATATCGTAAATTTGTATAAAACTATATACAAAAATACACAGAAGTAATTAAATTTGTATGAAAATAGATATACAAAATACAGCTAAAATAAGCTAAATTTGAATTGAAATGTACATACAAAACACATAAAATAATGTAAATTTGTATCAAAGTATTTATACAAATACATATAATAACGTAGATTTGTTTAAAAATATATACTATATATATATATATATATATATATATATATATATATATATATATATATATATATATATATATATATAATATATATATATATATATTAAGTAATGTAAATACGTATAAAAAATATGTACAAAATGCACATATTATCATGTAATTCTTATAAAAATAAATAAACAAAATATCAATAAAATAATGTAAATTTGAGTGAGAAAACATATACAAATAACGCAAATTTCTATAAAAACATATGCACAAAAATCCACATAAAATAAAGTAGATTTGAATAAAAAGATATATTCAAAACACAATTTAAATAATGTAAATGCGTACCTAAAATAACCTAAATTTGTATAAAATTATATACAAAAATACACAAAAATAATTTAAATTTGTATGAAAAGAAATATATAAAATACACATAAAACTAGGTAAATTTGTATTGAAATACATGTACAAAATACACATCAAATAATGTAAATTTGAATGAAAATATATAAACAAATACACTTAAAATAACGTAAATTTGTATAAAATATATATGAAAGATACACATTAAATAATGTATATATGTATAAAAAAATATATACAAAAAACAAAAAGAATAATGTAATATCGTATCAAAATAAATACACAGAATATCAATAAAATAATGTAAATGTTTATGAAAATAAAGATGCAAAATTCCCAAAAAAATATCGCATTTTTTAAAAATATATATATACCAAAATACACATGAAATATTTAAATTTGTATTGAAATATATATACAAAATGCATATACAGTAAGGTAAATTTGTATTGAAAGAGATATTCAAAAAAATATATAAAACAATGTAAATTTGTTTCAAAATATATATACGAATACACATAAAATAAAGTAGATTTCTTTAGAAATATATATACAAAATACATATGAAATTATGTAAATACGTATAAAAATATATATACAAAATACATATTAAATAATGTAAATTCGTGTCAAAATAAATAAACAAAATATCATGAAAAGAATGTGTATTTGTATGAGAATAGATAATAGATAATAAATTTGTATAAAATATATATGCAAGATACACATTAAATAATGTAAATATGTATAAAAAAGTATATACAAAAAACAAATAGAATAATGTAAAATCGTGTCAAAATAAATACACCGAATATTAATAAAATAATGTAAATTTGTATGAAAATAAAGATGCAAAATTCCCATAAAATAGCGCATTTCTTATAAAAATGTATTCCAAAATACACATAAAATATTTAAATTTTGGGTTAAGATTCGTTTTAGGTCCGTGTAAATTTATATAAAACTATAGACAAAAATACACGGAAGTAATTAAATTTGTATGAAAATAGATATACAAAATACACACAAAATAAGCTAAATTTGAATTAAAATATATATACAAAATACATAAAATAAAGTAAATTTGTATAAAAATATTTATACAAATACACATATAATAACGTAAATTTGTATAAAAATATATAAACAAAATACACATTATTTTGTATACATTTTTTTATAAGCATTTACATTATTTAATATGTGTTTTGTATATTTATTTTTATGCAAATTTACTTTATTTTATATGCATTTTTGTACATATATTGTTATTGAAATATGCGTTATTTTTTTTGTATTTTGTATATGTTTTCTCATACAAATTTACATTATTTATTGGTATTTTGTTTATCTATTTTGATACGAATTACATGATTATTTGTATATTTTGTACATATCTTTTTTTACGTATTTACATTATTCAATGTGTATTTTGTTTATATATTTAATTTTGATACGAATTACATGATTATATGTGTATTTTGTACATATTTTTTTATACGTATTTACATTATTTAATGTGTAGTTTGATCATATATTTTTTTTAAAAATTTACGTTATTATATGTGTATTTGTATAAATATTTTTATACAAATGTACATTATTTTATGTATTTTGTATATATATTTCAATTCAAATTTAGCTTACATTTCTATAAAATATATATACAAGATACGCATGGAATAATGTAAAATTGTATCAAAATAAATACACAGAATGTCAATAAAATAATGTAAATTTGTATGAAAATAAAGATGCTAAATACCCATAAAATAAAGCATATTTTTATAAAAATACATATACAAAAATACACATAGAATAATTTAATTTGTATTAAAATTAATATACAAAATGAACAAACAATATGGTAAATTTGTATTGAAATAGATATGCAAGACACACATAAAACAAGGTAAATTTATTTCAAAATATATATACGAGTACACATAAAAAAAAACGTAATTTTCTATAAAAATGTATATAAAAAATACATACAAAAAATACACAAAAATAGTTTAAATTTGTATGAAAATAAATATACAAAATACACATAAAATTAGGTAAATATGAATGAAAAAAATATATTCAAAACACTAAATAGAATACGGTAAAATCGTATCAAAATAAATACACAGAATATTAATAAAATAATGCAAAATTGTATGAAAATAAAGATGCAAAATACCCATAAAATAACGCATTTTTTTTGAAAAAAAAATATATATATATATACCAAAATACACATAAAATATTTAAATTTGTGTTAAAATAAATATACAAAAGCACATTCAATAAGGTAAATTTGTATTGAAATAGATATGTAAAATACATATAAAACTATGTAGATTTGTTAAAAAAATATATATACGAATACACAAAATAACGTAGATTTCTATAAAAAATATATACACAAAATACACATAAAATTAAGTAAATACGTATAAAAAAATGTATACAAAATACACATCTAAATTTGTATGAAAATATTTATACAAATACACATAAAATAACATGAATTTGTATAAAATTTGTATCTAAATATATACGAATACACACAAGAAAATAACATAAATTTTTATGAAAATGTATATACAAAATACACATAAAACAATTTAAATACGTAGAAAAGTAAATATACAAAACACACATAAAATAATGTAAATTCGTATCAAAATAAATAGACAAAATTACAATAAACGAATGTATATTTGTAGGAAAATATATATACAAAATACAAATAAAATAACTAAAATTTGTATAAAAATATATACAAAAATACACAAAAATAAGTTAAACTAGCTTGAAAATAGATATGCAAAATACACATAAAATTAGGCAAATTTGTATTGAAATAATTATACAAAATACATATAAAATAATGTAAATTTGTATGAAAATATAAAAAGAAATACACATAAAATAACGTAAATTTGGATAAAATATATATATACAAATATATATATATAGATATATATATATATATATATATATATATATATATATATATATATATATATATATATCTATATATATATATATATATATATATATATATATATATATATATATATATATATATATATATATATATATATATATATATATATATATATACAAAATACACATAGAATAATGTTAACTCGTATAAAAATAAATAAACAGAATATCAATAAAATAATGTAAATGTAATAAAAATAAATATACAAAAATACATATGAAATAATTAAATTTGTATTAAAATAAATAAAAAAAAATGCACATACAATAAAGTAAATTTATATTAAAATAGATATCCAAAATACACATAAATAATGTAAATTTGTATGAAAAGATATATACGAATACACATAAAATAGAGTAAATTTCTATGAAAATATGCATACAAAATACATTTATAATGATGTAAATAAGTATAAGAATATACATACCAAATACCCCTAAAATAATGTAAATTCGTATCAAAATAAATAAACAAAATTCCGATAAAAGAACGTATATTTGTTGGAAAATAAATATACAAAATACACATAAAATAGCGAAAATTTGTATAAAAATATATAAAAAAAAAACACAAAAATTATTTCAATTTGTATGAAAATAGATATACAAAATACACATATTATTAGTTAAATTTGTATTTAAATATATGTACAAAATACACAAAAAATTATGTAAATTTGTATGAAATACATACAAATACACATAAAATAACGTACATTTGTATAAAATATATATACAAAATACACATAGAATAATGTAAAATCGTATCAAAACAAATACATAGAGTATCAATAAAATAATGTAAATTTGTATGAAAATAAAGATGCAAAATACCCATAAAATAAAGCATATTTTAATAAAATTACATAAACAAAAATACACATAGAATAATTAAATTTGAATTAAAATTAATATACAAAATGCACATACAATAAGGAAAATTTGTTTTGAAAAAATATGCAAAATACACATAAAACAGTGTAAATTTGTTTCAAAATATATATACGAACACATAAAATAACGTAGATTTCTATAGAAATATATATACAAAATACACATGAAATGATGTAAATACGTATAAAAATATAAATACA
The DNA here is from genome assembly GCF_024679095.1 of Eriocheir sinensis. Taxonomy (NCBI): domain Eukaryota; kingdom Metazoa; phylum Arthropoda; class Malacostraca; order Decapoda; family Varunidae; genus Eriocheir; species Eriocheir sinensis. The sequence goes on along the minus strand of NW_026110962.1, from coordinate 161,897 downwards.
AAATACACATTAAATAATTATATATTATAATTATAAATATCGATAAAAGAATGTGTATTTGTATGAAAATAGATATACAAAATACACATAAAATAACCTAAATATGTATAAAAATATATACTAAAATACACAAAAATAATTTAAACTTGTATGAAAATAAATATACAAAATACACATAAAATTAGGTAGATTTGTGTTGAAATACGTATACAAAATAAACATAAAATAATGTAAATTTGAATAAGAATACATAAATAAATACACTTAAAATAACGTAGATTTGTATAGAATATATATACAAAATACAAACTAAATAATGTAAATAGGTATAAAAAAATATATAGAAAACACAAATAGAATATTGTAAAATCGTATCAAAATAAATACACAGAATATTAATAAAATAATATAAATTTTATGAAAATAAAGAAGAAAAATACCCATAAAATAACGCATTTTCTTATAAAAATATTTATACCAATATTCACATAGAAAATTTAAATTTGTATTAAAATAATTATTCAAAATACACATACACTAATTTAAATTTGTATTAAAATAGATATGCAGAATACATATAAAACAATGTAAATTTGTTTCAAAATATATATACAAAATTCACATAAAATGAAGTAAATACGTATAAAAAAATGTATACAAAATACACATAAAATAATGTAAATTCGTATGAAAATAAATCATCAAAATACCAATAAAAGAATGTCTATTTGTATAAATATAAATATAAAAAATACGCATAAAATAACGTAAATTTATATAATACTATATACAAAAATACACAGAAATAATTAAATTTGTATGGAAATAGATATATAAAATACACACAAAATAAGCTAAATTTGAATTGAAATATATATACAATATACATAAAATAAAGCAAATTTGTATCAAAATATTTATACAAATACACATATAATAACGTAAATTTGTATAAAAATATATAAACAAAATACACATTAAATAATGTAAATACGTATAAAAAATATATACAAAATACACATATAATCATGTAATTCGTATGAAAATAAATAAACAAAATACCAATAAAATAATGTAAATTTGTATGAGAAAACATATACAAAATTCACATAAAATAACGTAAATTTATATAAAAATATATCTACAGAAATGCACATAAAATAAATTTGCATAAAAATATATATACAAAACACACATTAGATAATGTAAATGAGTATAAAAATATGTATACAAAATACCTATGAAAAAATCTAAATTCGTATCGAATTAAATGAAGAAAATACCAATAAAATATTGTAATTTTGAATGAAAATATATATACAAAATACATATAATATGAAGAAAATATACATACTAAATACACCTAAGATAATGTAAATTCGTATCATAATAAATAAACAATATTCCGATTAAAGAACGTATATTTGCAGGAAAATAAATATACAAAATACACATAAAATAAGGAAAATTTGTATGAAAATATATACAAAAATACACAAAATTAATTTCAATTTCTATGAAAATAGATATACAAAATACACATATGATAAGTTAAATTTGTATTTAAATAGATGAACAAAATACACATAAAATAATGTAAATTTGTATGAAATTAAAACAAATTCACATAAAATAACGTTCATTTGTATAAAATATATATATATATATATATATATATATATATATATATATATATATATATATATATATATATATATATATATATATATATATATATATATATATATATATATATATATATATATATATATATATATATATATATATATATAAAATATACATAGAATAATGTAAAATCGTATAAAATAAAATAGACAGAATATCAATAAAATAATATAAATTTGTATGAAAATAAAGATGCAAAATACCCATAAAATAAAGCTTATTTTTATAAAATTACATATACAAAAAATACACATATAATAATTAAATTTGTATTAAAATTAATATACAAAATGCACATACAATAACGTAAATTTGTATTGAAAGAATATGCAAAATACACATAAAACAATGTATATTTCTTTCAAAATATATATACGAATACACATAAAATAACGTAGATTTCTATAGAAATATATATTCAAAAAATAGATCAAATGACGTAAATACGTATAAAAATATATATACACAATACACATTAAATAATGTAAATTCGTGTAAAAAAAATAAAACAAATATCAATAAAAGAATGTGTATTTGTATGAAAATAGATATACAAAATACACATTAAATATTGTAAATTTGTATAAAACTCTATACAGAAATACACAAAAAATTATCTAAAAATGTATGAAAATTAATATACAAAATACACATAAAATTAGGTAAATTTGTATTGAAATACATATACAAAATACACATAAAATAATGTAAATTTGAATGAAAATATATAAAAAAATACACTTAAAATAACGTAAATTTTTATGAAATATATATACAAAATACACATTAAATAATGTAAATATGTATAAAAAAATATATACAAAAGACAAATAGAATAATGTAAAATAGTATCAAAATAAATACACAGAATATTAATAAAATAATGTAAATTTGTATGAAAATAAAGATGCAAAATACCCATAAAACAACGCATTTTTTATGAAAATATATATACCAAAATACACATAAAATATTTAAATTTGTATTACAATAAATATACAAAATGCACATACAATAAGGTAAATTTGTATTGAAATAGATATGCAAAATACATATAAAACAATGTAAATTTCTTTCAAAATATATATACGAATACACATAAAATAACGTAGATTTCTATAAAAAAATATATATATATATATATATATATATATATATATATATATATATATATATATATTTATATTTATATATATATATATATATATATATATATATATATATATATATATATATATAATACACATAAAATGAAGTAAATACGTATAAGAAAATGTATACAAAATACTCATAAAATAATGTAAACTCGTATCAAAATAAATAAACAAAATGTCAATAAAAGAATGTGTACTTGTATAAGTATAAATATACAAAATACACATAAAATATCGTAAAATTGTATAAAACTAAATACAAAAATAAACAAAAATAGTTAGATTCGTATGAAAATAGATATATAAAAGAAACATAAAATAAGCTAGATTAGAATTGAAATAAATATAGAAAATACATAAAATAATGTAAATTTATACCAAAATATATATTCAAATACACATATAATAACGTAAATTTGTATAGAAATATATAAACAAAATACACATTAAATAATGTCAATACGTATAAAAGATATGTACGTAATGTAAAAATTTATAAAAATAAACATGCAAAATACCCATAAAATAACTCTTCTTAAAAAATATATATATATACAAAAAAACACATAAAATAATTAGATTTGTATTAAAATAAATATACAAAATACACATATATTAAGGTAGATTTTTATTGATATAGATATGCAAAAAACACATAAAATAATCTAAATTTTTATCAAGATATATACGAATACACCCAATAAAATAACGTAATTTTTTATGAAAATATATATATAAAATACACATAAAATAATGTAAATACATTGAAAAATATATATACAAAATGCACATAAAATAATGTAGATTCGTATCAAAATAAAAAAATAAAAATTCCACTAAAAAAATGTATATGTGTAGGAAAATATATATACAAAATACAAATAAAATAACAAAAATTTGTATAAAAATATATACAAAAATACACAAAAATAATTTAAATTTGTTTGAAAATAGATATGCAAAATACACATGAAATTAGGCAAATTTTTATTAAATTACATATATAAAATACACATAAAATAATGTAAATTTGTATGAATATATATAAACAAATACACATAAGATAACGTAAATTTCCATAAAATATATATACAAAATATACATTAAATAATGTAAATATGTCTAAAAATATATATACAAAATACACAGAATAACGTAAAATCGTATCAAAATAAATAAACAGAATGTCAATAAAATAATGTAAATTTGTATGAAAATAAAGATGCAAAATACATATATAATAATGCATATTTGTTTAAAAATATATATACAAAAATACACATAAAATAATTAAGTTTGTATTAAAATAACTATACAAAAGGCACATACAATAAAGAAAATTTGTATCGAAATAGATATGCAAAATACACATAAATAATGTAAGTTTGTATCAAAATATATATACGAATACACATAAAATAGAGTAAATTTCTATGAAAATATATATTCAAAATACATATAAAATTATGTAAATAAGTATAAAAATATATATATCAAATACACCTAAAATAATGAAAATTCGTATCAAAATAATAAACAAAACTCCGATTAAAGAACGTATATTTGTAGGAAAATAAATATACAAAATACACATAAAATTACGAAAATTTGAATAAAAATACACACAAAAATACACAAAATTAATTTCAATTTGAATGAAAATAAATATACAAAATACACATATAATTAGCTAAACTTGTATTTAAATACATGTACAAAACACACATAAAATAATGTAAATTTGTATGAAATGAAAACAAATTCACATAAAATAATGTAAGGAAATACACATCAAATAATGTAAATGTGTATAAAAAAATAATTTTATGTATATTGTATATATATTTCAATTCAAATTTAGCTTATTTTAAGTGTATTTTTGTATATCTATTTTCATACAAATTTAATTACTTTTGTGTATTTTTGTATAAAGTTTTATACATATTTACGTTATTTTATGTGTATTTTGTATATTTTTATTTATACAAATACACATTATTTTATTGGTATTTTGTTTATCTATTTTGATACCAATTTACATTATTTTATGTGTATCTGGTATACATTTTTTTATACGTATTTACTTAATTTTATGTGTATTTTGTATATATATTTTTATAGAAATCTACCTTATTTTGTGTATTCGAATATATATTTTGAAACAAATTTACATTGCTTTATATGTATTTTGCATATCTATCTCAATACAAATTTACCGTAATGAATGTGCATTTTGTATATTTATTTTAATGCAAATTTAAATATTTTATGTGTATTTTGGTATATATATATATATATATATATATATATATATATATATATATATATATATATATATATATATATATATATATATATATATATATATATATATATATATATATATATATATATATATATATATTATAAAAAGTGCGTTATTTTATGGGTATTTCGCATCTTTGTATATTCGTATATATATTTTGATACAAATTTACATTATTTATGTGTATTTTGCATATCTATTTCAATACAAATGTACTTTATTGTATGTGCATTTTGTATATTTATTTTAATACAAATTAAATTATTTTATGTGTATTTTTGTATATATATTTTTATGCAAATATGCGTTATTATATGGGTATTTTGCATCTTTATTTTCATACAAATTTACATTATTTTATTGATATTCTGTTTATTTATTTTGATACGATTTAACATTATTCTATGTGTATTTTGTATATATATATTTTTATACATATTTACATTATTTAATGTTTATTTTGTATATATATTTGATCCAAATTTACGTAATTTTATGTGTATTTGTTTATATATTTTTATACAAATTTACATTATTTTATGTGTATTTTGTATATGTATTTCAATACAAATTTGCCTAATTTTATGTGTATTTTGCATATCTATTTTCAAACAAATTTAAATTATTTTTGTGTATTTTTGAATATATTTTTATACAAATTTTACTTATTTTATTTGTATATTGTATATATATATATATATATATATATATATATATATATATATATATATATATATATATATATATATATATATATATATATATATATATATATATATATATATATATATATATATATATATATATATATATATATATATATATATATATATATATATATATATATATATATATATATATATATATATATATATATATATATATATATATATATATATATATATATATATATATATATATATATATATATATATATATATATATATATATATATATAGAGAGAGAGAGAGAGAGAGAGAGAGAGAGAGAGAGAGAGAGAGAGAGAGAGAGAGAGAGAGAGAGAGAGAGAGAGAGAGAGAGAGAGAGAGAGAGAGAGAGAGAGAGAGAGAGAGAGAGAGAGAGAGAGAGAGAGAGAGAGAGAGAGAGAGAGAGAGAGAGAGAGAGAGAGAGAGAGAGAGAGAGAGAGAGAGAGAGAGAGAGAGAGAGAGAGAGAGAGAGAGAGAGAGAGAGAGAGAGAGAGAGAGAGAGAGAGAGAGAGAGAGAGAGAGAGAGAGAGAGAGAGAGAGAGAGAGAGAGAGAGAGAGAGAGAGAGAGAGAGAGAGAGGGGTAACTCTCGATTTACGCGAGTTTGGTTTACGCGTTTTGTAAATAACGCGGGGTCCAAAATCCAAAAAAAAAAAAATTTATTTACACGTTTTTTCCACCTATACGCGATATTTTATGGAGTGGCCACCAGATGTTTCACGCAACTGGACTCACATAGCGCCGCGGCCACACAGCAGAGCTCAGTTCTTCCCGCGCGCTACTTGAAGAACAATACAGTACCCACGCTGCCACTCTACTCAACAATAGGGGTGGGCAGTTACCGGTACTAACGGTACTAGCTATATGGTACAGTACCGGTACCAGACTGCTCGGTACCGGTACCAATACTAGCTAGCCACTCATGGTGTCCCTCATTTCTTCCTCACACGAGTGAGGCTGAGACTGAGTGCCTGAGTGGATATCTCTCTCTCCCCACTGAATGAAGTGAATAAGCATATTATTCCCACCATCACTCGTAGGTTATGACAGAGAACTAGGCAAGACACAATTCACACGTTTCTGGTGACACGCGCCATGCAGCTGTTTGTTGTATGGGTGTGGTTGTGTGGTTTGTAAACAATGCAAATGGCGGCCTGGCTGGTATTGCGCGAAATATCTCCTCGTGCAAGACTCGTGATGTACAGTTTCTGATATCATATTTACCCCATTATTCTCACTAATATTAATAATTAATAATGAACACATGGATATTTTTTTCCAATATGATTTTTTATGTAGCTTGAACTGCTCCTTATTCATACAATCAAGCAACCTGTGACATCAAGATCAAGATCATACAAATGGCGCCCGACGGAAAAACGGAATAACAGCAAGGCATGGGCAATCTTCCATCGATTTCAATTTTGTATAGTAGTTATTAGATCGCCCTGTATTCTATGGTAACATATTATAAGACAGCTACGGACTATGAAGGACTATATACAATGATAAAGGAAAGTTTGCCTTTGTTATTGGATAAGACAAAAAACAGACCCTTAAAAACGCCCCAAAGAAGAAAAAAATCATTAAAAATTTGTACACTCGGAGTACAAGGCGCAGGGCTAAACTTTAAGGCATTTTTTTGAGAAAAAGGTGTGCGCTATACGCTGAAAAATACGGTATTTATTTTTCGACAGAAACCTACCTCATGTTTGATTTACATTGTTTTTGATTTACGCGACCTCTCCAAGAACGCAATACTCTATATATATATATATATATATATATATATATATATATATATATATATATATATATATATATATATATATATATATATATATATATATATATATATATATATATATATATATATATATATATATATATATATATATATATATATATATATATATATATATATATATATATATATATATATATATATATATATATATATATATATATATATATATATATTATTTCATAGGTATTTTGTATACATATTTTTATACACATGTACATTATTTAATGTGTGTTTTGTATATATATTTTTATGCAAATCTACTTTATTTTATGTGCATTTTTGTACATATATTTTTATAGAAATTTGCGTTATTTTGTGTATTTTGTATATGTTTTCTCATACAAATTTACATTATTTTATTGGTATTTTGTTTATTTATTTTGATACGAATTACATTATTATATGTGTATTTTGTAAAAAAAAATTATACCTATTTACATTATTTAATGAGTATTTTGTTTATATATTTTTATACAAATTCACTTTATTTTATGTGTATTTTTACAAATATTTTGATTCAAATTTACATTATTTTATATACTTTGTATATATATTTGAATTCATATTTAGCTTATTTTATGTGTATTTTGTATATCTATTTTCATACAAATTTAATTACTTTTGTGTATTTTTGTGTATAGTTTTAAACAAATTTACGTTTTTTAATATGTATTTTCTATATTTATATTTATACAAATACATATTCTTTGATTGGTATTTTGTTTATTTATTTTGATACGAATTTACATTATTTTATGTGTATTTTGTATACATTTTTTATACGTATTTACATAATTTTATGTGTATTTTGTATATATATTTTTATAGAAATCTACCTTATTTCATGTGTATTCGTATATATATTTTGAAACAAATTTACATTGTTTATATGTATTTTGCATATCTATTTTTGTGTATTCTGTATTTTTTTTTATACATATTTACATTATTTAATGTTTATTTTGTATTTATATTTTATCCATATTTACGTTATTTTATGTGTATTTGTTTATATATTTTCAAACAAACTTACTTTATTTTATGTGTATTTTGTATATGTATTTCAATACAAATTTTCCTAATTTTATGTGAATTTTGCATATCTATATTCAAACAAATTTAATTTATTTTTGTGTATTTTTGTATATATTTTCAGACAAATTTTAGTTCTTTTATTTGAATTTTGTAAATATATTTTCCTACAAATATACATTCTTTTATTGGAATTTTGTTCATTTATTTTGATACGAATTTACATTATTTTATGTGTATTTTGTATACATAATTTTCTACGTATTTAAATTATTTTATGTGTATTTTGTATATACATTTTCATAAAAATTTACGTTATTTTATAGTGTGTATTCGTATATATTTCGATACAAATTTTATACAAATTCAAGTTATTTTGTTTATTTGTATATATATTTTCATACAAATTTATATTATTTTATGTGTATTTTTACATTTATTTCATTATTAATTTACCTTTTTTTATGTTTATTTTGTATATTTATATCATTAAATTTTAAATTATTTTATGTGTATATTTCTAATTGTATTTAGGTTATTTTATATTTATTTTCTATATATATTTTAATTCAAAATTACAATATTTTATTGGTATTTTCTTAATTTAATTCGATACGAATTTAGATTATTTCGTAGGTATTTTGTATAAATATTTTTATACTCATTTACATTATCTAATGTGTGTTTTGTATATATATTTTTATTCAAATTTATTTTATGTGCATTTCTATACATATATTTTTATAGAAATTTACGTTATTTTATGTGTATTTTGTATATGTTTTCTCATACAAATTTACATTATTTTATTGGTATTTTGTTTATTTATTTTCATACGAATTACATGATTATATGTGTATTTTGTATATATTTTTTTATACGTATATACATTATTTAATGTGTATTTTGTTTATATATTTTTATACAAATCTACGTTATTATATGTGTATTTGTATAAATATTTTGATACAAATTTGCTTTATTTTATGTATTTTGTATATATATTTGAATTCAAATTTAGCTTATTTTGTGTGTATTTTATATATCTATTTCCATACAAATTTAATTATTTCTGTGTATTTTTGTATATAGTATTATATAAATTTACGTTATTTTATGCGTATTTTTTATATTTATATTTATACAAATAGACATTCTTTTATTGGTATTTTGTTGATTTATTTTGATACGAATTTACATTATTTTATGTGTATTTTGTATACATTTTTTTATACGTATTTACTTCATTTTATGTGTATTTTGTATATATATTTTTATAGAAATCTTCGTTATTTTATGTGTATTCGTATATATATTTTGAAACAAATTTTACATTGTTTTATATGTATTTTGCATATCTATTTCAATATAAATTTACCTTATTGTATGTGCATTTTGTATATTTATTTTAATACAAATTAAAAAAATTATATGTATTTTGGTATATATATTTATAAAAAAAAGGGTTATTTTATGGGTATTTTGCTCCTTTATTTTCATACAAATTTACATTATTTTATTAATATTCTGTGTATTTATCTTGATACGATTTTACATTATTCTATTTGGGTTTTGTATATATTTTTTTTATACATATTTACATTACTTAATGTGTGTTTTGTATATATATTTTATTCAAATTTACGTTATTTTAAGTGTATTTGTTTATGTATTTTCATTCAAATTTACATTATTTTATGTGTATTTTTTAAATGTATTTCAATACAAATTTACCTAATTTTATGTGTATTTTGTATATTTACTTTCAAACAAATTTAAATTATTTTTGTGTATTTTTGTATTTAGTTTTATACAAATTTAGGTTATTCTATGTACGCATTTACATTATTTAATGTGTGTTTTGTATATATATTTTTATGCAAATTTACTTTATTTCATGAGCATTTTTCTACATATATTTTTATAGAAATTTGCGTTATTTGTATATGTTTTCTCATACAAATTTACATTATTTTATTGCTATTTTGTTTATTTATTTTGATACGAATTACATGATTATATGTGTATTTTGTACATATTTTTTATACGTATTTACATTACTTAATGTGTATTTTGTTTATATATTTTTAAACAAATCTTACTTATTATATATATTTGTATAAATATTTTGATACAAATTTACATTATTTTATGTATTTTGTATATACATTTCAATTCAAATTTAGCTTATTTTAGCTGTATTTTGTATATCTATTTTCATACAAATTTAAATACTTCTGTGTATTTTTGTATATAGTTTTATACAAATCTACGATATTCTATGTGTATTTTGTATATTTATATTTATACAAATACACATTCTTTTATTGGTATTTTGTTTATTTATTTTGATACGATTTTACATTATTCTATGTGTATTTTGTATTCATTTTTTTATACGTATTTACTTCATTTTATGTGTATTTTGTATATATTTTTATAGAAATCTACGTTATTTTATGTGTATTCGTATATATATTTTGAAACAAATTTACATTGTTTTATATGTATTCTGCATATCTATTTCAATACAAATTTACCTTATTGTATGAGTTTTTTGTATATTTATTTTAATACAAATTTAATTTTTTTATGTGTATTTTGGAATATATATTTTTATAAAAAAAATGCGTTATTTTATGGGTATTTTGCTTCTTTATTTTCATACAAATTTATATTATTTTATTAATATTCTGTGTATTTATTTTCATACGATTTTACATTATTCTATTTGTGTTTCGTACATATTTTTTTGATACAAATTTACGTTATTTTAAGTGTATTTGTTTAAGTATTTTCATTCAAATTTACATTATTTTATGTGTATTTTGTATATGTATTTCAATACAAATTTACCTAGTTTTATGTGTATTTTGTATATTTATTTTCAAACAAATATAAAATATTTTTGTGTATTTTTGTAAATAGTTTGATACAAATTTAGGTTATTTTATTTGTATTTTGTATATCTATTTTCATACAAATACACATTCTTTTATTGATATTTTGTTTATTTATTTTGACGCGAATTTACATTATTTAATGTGTATTTTGTATATATATTTTTATACGTATTTACATAATTTCATCTGTATTTTGTATAGTTTTAAACAAATTTACATTATTTAATGTGTATTTTGTATATTTATATTCATACAAACCCAAATTCTATTATTGGTATTTTGTTTATTTATTTTGATACGAATTTACATTATTTTATGTGTATTTTGTATACATTTTTTATACGTATTTACTTAATTTTATGTGTAATTTATATATATTTTTTTTATAGAAATCTACCTTATTTCATGTGTATTCGTATATATATTTTGAAACAAATTTATAATGTTTATATATATTTTGCATATCTATTTTTGTGAATTCTGTATTTATTTTTGTTATACATATTTACATTATTTAATGTTTACTTTGTTTATATATTTAATACAAATGTACGTTATTTTATGTGTATTTGTTTTCATTTCATACAAATTTTCATTATTTTATGTGTATTTTGTACATGTATTTAAAGACAAATTTAACTAATTATATGTGTATTTTGTATATCAATTTTCATAATTTTTTTTTTGTATATATTTTTATACAAATTTGCGTTATTTTATGTGTATTTTGTATATTTATTTTCCTACATATATACGTTCTTTTATCGGAATTTTGTTTGTTTATTTTGATACGAATTTACATTATTTTAGGTGTATCTCGTATATATATTTTTATACTATTTACATCATTTTATATGTATTTTGTATGTATATTTTCATAAAAATTTACTCTAGTTTATGTGTATTCGTATATATATTTTGATACAATTTACATTATTGATGTGTATTTTGCATATGTATTTCAATACAAATTTACTTTATTGTATATGCATTTTGTATATTTATTTCAATACAAATTTAATTATTTCATGTGTATTTTTGTATATATATTTTTATGCATATATACGTTATTATGTGGGTATTTTGCATCATACAAATTTAAATCATTCTATTGATATTCTGTCTATTTATTTTGATACGGTTTAACATTATTCTATGTGTATTTTGTATATATATTTTTATACATATTTACATTATTTAATGTATATTTTGTATATATATTTTATCCAAATTTACGTTATTTTATTTGTATTTGTTTATATATTTTCCTACAAATTTACATTATTTTATGTGCATTTTGTATATGTATTTCAATACAAATTTGCCTAACTTTATGTGTATTTTGCATATCTATTTTCAAAAAAAAATTATTTTTGTGTATTTTTCTATTTATTTTTATACAAATTTTAGTTATTTTATTTGTATTTTGAAAATATATTTTCCTACAAATATACATTCCTTTATTATAATTTTGTTTATTTATTTTGATACGAGTTGACATTATTTTATGTGTATTTTGTATATATATTTAATACAAATGTACGTTATTTTATGTGTATTTGTTTTCATTTCATACAAATTCTCATTATTTTATGTGTATTTTGTACATGTATTTAAAGACAAATTTAACTAATTATATGTGTATTTTGTATATCAATTTTCATAAAAATTGATTTTTTTGTATATATTTTTATACAAATTTGCGTTATTTTATGTGTTTTTTGTATATTTATTATCCTACAAATATACGTTCTTTTATCGGAATTTTGTTTGTTTATTTTGATACGAATTTATATTATTTTAGGTGTATTTCGTATAATAATTTTTATACTATTTACATCATTTTATATGTATTTTGTATGTATATTTTCAAAGAAATTTACTCTATTTTATGTGTATTCGTATATATATTTTGATGCAATTTACATTATTGATGTGTATTTTGCATATGTATTAAATACAAATTTACTTTATTGTATATGCATTTTGTATATTTATTTCAATACAAATTTAATTATTTCATGTGTATTTTTATATATACATTTTTATGCATATATACGTTATTATATCGGTATTTTGCATCTTTATTTTCATACACATTTAAATCATTTTATTGATATTTTGTTTATTTATTTTGATACGATTTAACATTATTCTATGTGTATTTTGTATATATATTTTTATACATATTTACATTATTTAATGTATATTTTGTATATATATTTTATCCAAATTTACGTTATTTTATATGTATTTATTTATATATTTTCATACAAATTTACATTATTTTATGTGTATTTTGTATATGTATTTCAAAACAAATTTGCCTAACTTTATGTGTATTTTGCATATCTATTTTCAAACAAATTTAAATTATTTTTGTGTATTTTTGTATTTATTTTTATACAAATTTTAGTTATTTTATTTGTATTTTGAAAATATATTTTCCTAAAAATATACATTCCTTTATTATAATTTTGTTTATTTATTTTGATACGAGTTTACATTATTTTATGTGTATTTTGAATATATATTTTTTTACGTATTTTTCTACGTGTTTTTACGTAGTACGTGTAAATACAAATTTACACATAAAATAAATATTTAATGTGTATTTTCTATATATATTTCATACAAATTTACGTTATTTTAAGTGTATTTGTTTATATATTTTCATTCAAATTTACATTATTTTATGTGTATTTTGTATATGTATTTCAATAGAAATTTACCTAATTTTATGTGTATTTTGTATATATATTTTTATACAAATTTAAACTATTTTTTGTGTATTTTTGTATAGAGTTTTATACAAATTTACAATATTTTATGTGTATTTTGTATATCTATTTTCATACAAATATACATTCTTTTATTGATATTTTGTTTATTTATTTTGATGCGAATTTACATTATTTAATGTGTATTGTGTTTATATATTTTTATACTTATTTACGTCATTTCATGTGTATTTTGTATATATATTTCTATAGAAATATACGTTTTTTTATGTGTATTCGTATATGTATTTTGAAACAAATATATATTGTTTTATGTGCATTTTGCATATTTTTTCAATACAAATTTACATTGTTGTACGTGCATTTTGTATATTAATTTTAATACAAAAATTGTTATTCCATGTGTTTTTTTGTATATGTATTTTTTAAAAAATATGCTTTATCTTTACATTATTCTATGTATATTCTGTATATATATTTCATACAAATGTATATTATTTTATGTGAATTGTTTTCATTTCATACAAATTTACATTATTTTATGTGTGTTTTGTACATGTATTTAAATACAAATTTAACTAATTATATGTGTATTTTGTATATCTATTTTCATACAAATTGAAACTAATTTTGTGTATTTTTGTATATATTTTTATTCCAATTTTCGTAATTTTATGTGTATTTTGTATATATATTTTCCTACATATATACGTTCTTTTATCGGAATTTTGTTTATTTATTTTGATACGAATTTTCATTATTTTAGGTGTATTTGATATATATATTTTTATACTTATTTACATAATTTTATATATATTTTGAATATATATTTTCATAGAAATTTAATCTATTTTATGTGTATTCGTATATATATTTTGATACAAATTTACATTATTTTATATACTTTGTATATATATTTGAATTCAAATTTAGCTTATTTTATGTGTATTTTGTATATCTATTTTCATACAAATTTAATTACTTTTGTGTATTTTTGTGTATAGTTTTAAACAAATTTACGTTTTTTAAAGTGAATTTTGTATATTTATATTTATACAAATACACATTCTTTTATTGGTATTTTGTTTATTTATTTTTATGCGAATTTACATTATTTTATGTGTATTTTGTATACATTTTTTTATACGTATATACTTAATTTTATGTGTATTTTGTATATATATTTTTATAGAAATCTACCTTATTTCATGTGTATTCGTATATATATTTTGAAATAAATTTACATTGTTTATATTTATTTTGCATATCTATTTTTGTGTATTCTGTATCTTTTTTTATACATATTTACTTTATTTAATGTTTATTTTGTATTTATATTTTATCCATATTTACGTTATTTTATGTGTATTTGTTTATATATTTTCAAACAAACTTACTTTATTTTATGTGTATTTTGTATATGTATTTCAATACAAATTTTCCTAATTTTATGTGAATTTTGCATATCTTTTTTCAAACATATTTAATTTATTTTTGTGTATTTTTGTATATATTTTCAGACAAATTTTAGTTCTTTTACTTGAATTTTGTATATATTTTTTTCTACAAATATGCATTCTTTTATTGGAATTTTGTTCATTTATTTTGATACGAAATTACATTATTTCATGTGTACTTTGTAAACATAATTTTCTACGTATTTAAATTATTTTATGTGTATTTTGTATATACATTTTCATAAAAATTTACGTTATTTTATAGTGTGTATTCGTATATATCTTGATACAAATTTTATACAAATTCAACTTATTTTATGTTTATTTGTATATATATTTTCATACAAATTTATATTATTTTATGTGTATTAATTATTATTTCATTAATAATTTACCTTTTTTTATGTTTATTTTGTATATTTATTTCATTAAATTTTAAATTATTTTATGTGTATATTTCTAATTGTATTTAGGTTATTTTATATTTATTTTTTATATATATTCTAACTCAAAATTACAATATTTTATTGGTATTTTCTTAATTTAATTCGATACGAATTTAGATTATTTCATAGGTATTTTGTATAAATATTTTCATACTCATTTACATTATCTAATGTGTGTTTTGTATATATATTTTTATTCAAATTTATTTTATGTGCATTTCTATACATATATTTTTATAGAAATTTACATTATTTTATGTGTATTTTGTATGTTTTCTCATACAAATTTACATTATTTTATTGCTATTTTGTTTATCTATTTTCATACGAATTACATGATTATATGTGTATTTTGTATATATTCTTTTATACGTATTTACATTATTTAATGTTTACTTGGTTTATATATTTTTATACAAATTTACGTTATTATATGTGTATTTGTATAAATATTTTGATACAAATTTGCTTTATTTTATGTATTTTGTATATATATTTGAATTCAAATTTAGCTTATTTTGTGTGTATTTTATATATCTATTTCAATACAGATTTAATTATTTCTGTGTATTTTTGTATATAGTTTTATTTAAATTTACGTTATTTTATGCGTATTTTTTATATTTATATTTATACAAATAGACATTCTTTTATTGGTATTTTGTTGATTTATTTTGATACGAGTTTACATTATTTTATGTGTATTTTGTATACATTTTTTTATACGTATTTACTTCATTTTATGTGTATTTTGTATATATATTTTTATAGAAATCTTCGTTATTTTATGTGTATTCGTATATATATTTTGAAACAAATTTTATATTGTTTTATATGTATTTTGCATATCTATTTCAATATAAATTTACCTTATTGTATGTGCATTTTGTATATTTATTTTAATACAAATTTGAATTTTTTATATGCATTTTGGTATATATATTTAAAAAAAATGGGTTATTTTATGGGTATTTTGCTCCTTTTTTTTTCATACAAATTTACATTATTTTTTTAATATTCTGTGTATTTATTTTGATACGATTTTACATTATTCTATTTGGGTTTTGTATATATTTTTTTTTATACATATTTACATTACTTAATGTGCGTTTTGTATATATATTTTATACAAATTTACGTTATTTTAAGTGTATTTGTTTATGTATTTTCATTCAAATTTACATTATTTTATGTGTATTTTGTAAATATATTTCAATACAAATTTACCTAATTTTATGTGTATTTTGTATATTTATTTTCAAACAAATTTAAATTATTTTTGTGTATTTTTGTATATAGTTTTATACAAATTTAGGTTATTCTATGTACGCCTTTACATTATTTAATGTGTGTTTTGTATATATATTTTTATGCAAATTTACTTTATTTCATGAGCATTTTTCTACATATATTTTTATAGAAATTTGCGTTATTTGTATATGTTTTCTCATACAAATTTACATTATTTTATTGCTATTTTGTTTATTTATTTTGATACGAACTACATGATTATATGCGTATTTTGTACATATTTTTTATACGTATTTACATTACTTAATGTGTATTTTGTTTATATATTTTTAAACAAATCTTACTTATTATATATATTTGTATAAATATTTTGATACAAATTTACATTATTTTATGAATTTTGTATATACATCTCAATTCAAATTTAGCTTATTTTAGCTGTATTTTGTATATCTATTTTCATACAAATTTAAATACTTCTGTGTATTTTTGTATATAGTTTTATACAAATCTACGATATTCTATGTGTATTTTGTATATTTATATTTATACAAATACACATTCTTTTATTGGTATTTTGTTTATTTATTTTGATACGATTTTACATTATTCTATGTGTATTTTGTATTCATTTTTTTATACGTATTTACTTCATTTTATGTGTATTTTGTATATATTTTTATAGAAATCTACGTTATTTTATGTGTATTCGTATATATATTTTGAAACAAATTTACATTGTTTTATATGTATTTTGCATATCTATTTCAATACAAATTTACCTTATTGTATGTGCTTTTGTATATTTATTTTAATACAAATTCAAATACTTTGTGTATTTTGTTATATATATTTAAAAAAAAATGCGTTATTTTATGGGTATTTTGCATCTAAATTTTCATACAAATTTACATTATTTTATTAATATTCTGTGTATTTATTTTTAAACGATTTTACATTATTCCATTTTTGTTTTGTATATATTTTTTTATAGATATCTATATCATTTAATATATATTTTGTATATAGTTTATACAAATTTACATCATTTTAAGTGTATTTATTTATATATTTTCATTCAAATTTACATTATTTTAAGTGTATTTTGTATATGTATTTAAATACAAATTTACCTAATTTTATGTGTATTTTGTATATTTATTTTCATACAAATTTAAGTTATTTTTGTGTATTTATGTATATAGATTTATACAAATTTAGGTTATTTTATATGTATTTTGAATCAATTTACATTATTTAATGTGTATTTTGTATATACATTTTATACGTATTTACTTCATTTCATGTGTATTTTGTTCATATATTTCTATAGAAATTTACGTTATTTTATGAGTATTCGTATATGCATCTATTTTCATACAAATTTACATTATTTTATTGATATTCTGTTTATTTATTTTGATACGATTTTACAATATTCTATGTGTACTTTGTTTATATATTTCATACATATATACATTATTTAATGTATAATATGTATATATATTTTATGGAAATTTACTTTCTTTTATGTGTATTTGTTTATATATTTTCATACAAATTTACATTATTTTATGTGTCTTTTGTATATGTATTTCAATTCAAATTTGATTAATTATATGTGTATTTTGTATATCTATTTTCAAACAAATTTAAATTATTTTTGTGTATTTTTGTATATATTTTTATACAGATTATAGCTATTTTATTTGTATTTTGTATATATATTTTCCTACAAATATACATTCTTTTAATGTAATTTTGTTTATTTATTTTGATAGGAATTTACATTATTTTAAGTGTAATTTGTATATATATTTTTCTACGTATTTACATTATTTTATGTGTATTTTGTATACATATTTTCATTAAAATTTACGTTATTTATTTATGTTTATTTTGTATATATTTTTATAGAAATCTACGTTATTTTATGTGTATTCGTATATATATTTTGAAACAAATTTACATTGTTTTATATGTATTCTGCATATCTATTTCAATACAAATTTACCTTATTGTATGAGTTTTTTGTATATTTATTTTAATACAAATTTAATTTTTTTATGTGTATTTTGGAATATATATTTTGCATAAATAAAAAAATGCGTTATTTTATGGGTATTTTGCTTCTTTATTTTCATACAAATTTATATTATTTTATTAATATTCTGTGTATTTATTTTCATACGATTTTACATTATTCTATTTGTGTTTTGTACATATTTTTTTGATACAAATTTACGTTATTTTAAGTGTATTTGTTTAAGTATTTTCATTCAAATTTACATTATTTTATGTGTATTTTGTATATGTATTTCAATACAAATTTACCTAGTTTTATGTGTATTTTGTATATTTATTTTCAAACAAATATAAAATATTTTTGTGTATTTTTGTAAATAGTTTGATACAAATTTAGGTTATTTTATGTTTTTTGTATATATATTTTCATACAAATACACATTCTTTTATTGATATTTTGTTTATTTATTTTGACGCGAATTTACATTATTTAATGTGTATTTTGTATATATATTTTTATACGTATTTACATAATTTCATCTGTATTTTGTATAGTTTTAAACAAATTTACATTATTTAATGTGTATTTTGTATATTTATATTCATACAAACCCAAATTCTATTATTGGTATTTTGTTTATTTATTTTGATGCGAATTTACATTATTTTATGTGTATTTTGTATACATTTTTTATACGTATTTACTTAATTTTATGTATTTTGTATATATTTTTTATAGAAATCTACCTTATTTCATGTGTATTCGTATATATATTTTGAAACAAATTTACATTGTTTATATATATTTTGCATATCTATTTTTGAATTCTGTATTTATTTTTGTTATACATATTTACATTATTTAATGTTTACTTTGTTTATATATTTAATACAAATGTACGTTATTTTATGTGTATTTGTTTTCATTTCATACAAATTTTCATTATTTTATGTGTATTTTGTACATGTATTTAAAGACAAATTTAACTAATTATATGTGTATTTTGCATATCAATTTTAATTTTTTTTTTGTATATATTTTTATACAAATTTGCGTTATTTTATGTGTATTTTGTATATTTATTTTCCTACATATATACGTCCTTTTATCGGAATTTTGTTTGTTTATTTTGATACGAATTTACATTATTTTAGGTTTATCTCGTATATATATTTTTATACTATTTACATCATTTTATATGTATTTTGTATGTATATTTTCATAGAAATTTACTCTATTTTATGTGTATTCGTATATATATTTTGATACAATTTACATTATTGATGTGTATTTTGCATATGTATTTCAATACAAATTTACTTTATTGTATATGCATTTTGTATATTTATTTTAATACAAATTTAATTATTTCATGTATATTTTTGTATATATATTTTTATGCATATATACGTTATTATGTGGGTATTTTGCATCATACAAATTTAAATCATTCTATTGATATTCTGTCTATTTATTTTGATACGGTTTAACATTATTCTATGTGTATTTTGTATATATATTTTTATACATATTTACATTATTTAATGTATATTTTGAATATATATTTTATCCAAATTTACGTTATTTTATTTGTATTTGTTTATATATTTTCCTACAAATTTACATTATTTTATGTGCATTTTGTATATGTATTTCAATACAAATTTGCCTAACTTTATGTGTATTTTGCATATCTATTTTCAAAAAAAAATTATTTTTGTGTATTTTTCTATTTATTTTTATACAAATTTTAGTTATTTTATTTGTATTTTGAAAATATATTTTCCTACAAATATACATTCCTTTATTATAATTTTGTTTATTTATTTTGATACGAGTTGACATTATTTTATGTGTATTTTGTATATATATTTTTCTACGGATTTTTCTACGTATTTCTACGTATTTACAAATACAAATTTACACATAAAATAAATATTTAATGTGTATTTTCTATATATATTTCATACAAATTTACGTTATTTTGTGTATTTGTTTATATATTTTCATTCAAATTTACACTATTTTATGTGTATTTTGTATATGTATTTCAATAGAAATTTACGTAATTTTATGTGTATTTTGTATATATATTTTTATACAAAATAAAATTATTTTTTGTGTATTTTTGTATAGAGTTTTATACATATTTACAATATTTTATGTGTATTTTGTATATCTATTTTCATACAAATACACATTCTTTTATTGATATTTTGTTTATTTATTTTGATGCGAGTTTACATTATTTAATGTGTATTGTGTATATATATTTTTATACTTATTTACGTCATTTCATGTGTATTTTGTATATATATTTCTATAGAAATATACGTTATTTTATGTGTATTCGTATATGTATTTTCAAACAAATATATATTGTTTTATGTGCATTTTGCATATTTTTTCAATACAAACTTACATTTTTGTTCGTGCATTTTGTATATTAATTTTAATACAAATTTAATTATTCTATGTGTATTTTTGTATATGTATTTTTATAAAAATATGCTTTATTTTATGGGTATTTTGCATCTTTATTTTCATACTAAATTACATTATTTTATTGATATTCTGTGTATTTATTTTGATACGTGTTTACATTATTCTATGTATATTCTGTATAAATATTTCATACAAATGTACATTATTTTATGTGAATTTGTTTTCATTTCATACAAATTTACATTATTTTATGTGTGTTTTGTACATGTATTTAAATTCCAATTTAACTAATTATATGTGTATTTTTTATATCTATTTTCATACAACTTGAAATTAATTTTGTGTATTTTTGTATATATTTTTATTCAAATTTTCGTAGTTTTATGTGTATTTTGTATATTTATTTTCCTACAAATATACGTTCTTTTATCGGAATTTTGTTTATTTATTTTGATACGAATTTTCATTATTTTAGGTGTATTTGATATATATATTTTTATACTTATTTACTTAATTTTATATGTATTTTGAATATATATTTTCATAGAAATTTACTCTATTTTATGTGTATTCATATATATATTTTGATACAAATTTACATTATTTATGTGTATTTTGCATATCTATTTCAATACAAATTTTCTTTATTGTATGTGCCTTTTGTATATTTATTTTAATACAAATTTAATTATTTTATGTGTATTTTTGAATATATATTTTTAAACAAAAATGCGTTATTATATGGGTATTTTGCATCTTTATTTTCATACAAATTTACATTATTTTATTGATATTCTGTTTATTTATTTTGATACGATTTTACGTTATTCTGTGTATTTTGTATATATATTTTTAGACATATTTACATTATTTAATGTATATTTTGTATATATATTTTATGGAAATTTACGTTATCTTATGTGTATTTGTTTATATATTTTCATACAAATTTACATTATCTTATGTGTATTTTGTATATGTATTTCAATAAAAATTTGCCTAATTTCATGTGTATTTTGCATATCTATTTTCAAACAAATTTAAACTATTTTTGTGTATTTTTGTATATATTTTTATACAAATTTTTGTTATTTTATTTGTATTTTGTATATATATTTTCCTACAAATATACATTCTTTTAGTGGAATTTTGTTTATTTATTTTGATACGAATTTGTATTATTTTATGTGTATTTTGTATATATATTTTTCTATGTATTTACATTATTTTATGTGTATTTTGTATATATATTTTCATAAAAAATTACTCTATTTTATTGTGTGTATTCATATATAATTTGATAAAAATTTACACTATTTTATGTGATTTTTGCATATTTATTTCAATAAAAATCTACCTTATTGTATGTGTATTTTGTACATATATTTTAATACAAATTTAATTATTTTATATGTATTTTTGTATATATATTTTTTTAAATATGAGTTATTTTATGGGTATTTTGCATCTTTATTTTTATAAATTTTTACATTACGTACATATCTTTTATACGTATTTACATTATTTAATGTGTATTTTGTTTATATATTTTTATACAAGTTTACGTTATTATATGTGTATTTGAATATATATTTTGATACAAATTTACATTCTTTTATGTATTTTCTATATTTATTTCAATTCTAATTTAGCTTATTTTATGTGTCTTTTGTATATCTATTTTCATACAAATTTAATTATTTTTGTTTATTTTTTAATATAGTTTTATACAATTTTACGTTATTTTATGTGTATTTTGTATATTTATATTTATACAAGTACACATTCTTTTATTGGCATTTTGTTTATTTATTTTGATACGAATTTACATTATTTTATGTGTATTTTGTATACATTTTCTTATACGTATTTACTTCATTTTATGTGTATTTTGTATATATATTTTTATAGAAATCTACGTTATTTTATGTGTATTCAAATATATATTTTGAAAGAAATTTACATTGTTTTATATGTATTTTGTATATCTATTTCAATACAAATTAACGTTATTGTATGTGCATTTTGTATATTTATTGTAATACAAATTTAAATATTTTATGTGTATTTTGGTATATATATTTTCATAAAAAATGCGTTGTTTTATGGGTATTTTGCATCTTTATTTTCATACAAATTTACATTATTTTATTAATATTCTGTGTATTTATTTTGATACTATTTTACATTATTCTATTTGTCTTTTGTATATATTTTTCTATACATATTTACATTATTTAATGTGTATTTTGTATATATATTTTATACAAATTTACGTTATTTTAAGTGTATTTGTTTATGTATTTTCATTCAAATTTACATTATTTTATGTGTATTTTGTATATGTATTTCAATACAAATTTACCTAATTTTATGTGTATTTTGTATATTAATTTTCATACAAATTTAAATTATTTTTTGTGCATTTTTGTATAGAGTTTTATACAAATTTACAATATTTAATGTATATTTTGAATATCTATTTTCATACAAATACACATTCTTTTATTGATATTTTGTTAATTTATTTTGACACGAATTTACATTATTTAATGAGTATTGTATATATATATATTTTTATACGTATTTACGTCATTTCATCTATTTTTTGTATATATATTTCTATAGAAATCTACGTTATTTTATGTGCATTCGTATATATATTTTGAAAGAAAAATACATTGTTTTATGAGTATTTTGCATATTCTTTCAATACAAATTTACCTTATTGTATGTGCATTTTGTATATTAATTTTAATGCAAATTTAATTAATCTATGTGTATTTTTGTATATGTAATTTTTTAAAAATATGCTTTATTTTATGGGTATTTTTCATCTCTATTTTCATACAAATTTACATTATTTT
This sequence comes from Eriocheir sinensis, assembly GCF_024679095.1. Classification (NCBI taxonomy): domain Eukaryota; kingdom Metazoa; phylum Arthropoda; class Malacostraca; order Decapoda; family Varunidae; genus Eriocheir; species Eriocheir sinensis. Next base: position 137,072 of record NW_026110962.1, on the reverse strand, counting down.
ATTGATATTATGTTTATTTATTTCAATACGATTTTACATTATTCAATGTATATTTTGTATATATATTTTATACAAATGAACGTTATTTTATGTGAATTTGTTTTAATTATAAACAAATTGACATTATTTTATGTGTATTTTGTACATCTATTTAAATAAAAATTTAAATTATTATATGTGTATTTTGTATATCTATTTTCATGTAAATTGAAATTAATTTTGTGTATTTTTGTATATATTTTTATACAAATTTTCCTTATTTTATGTGTATTTTGTATATTTATTTTCCTACAAATATATACGTTCTTTTATCGGAATTTTGTTTATTTATTATGATACGAATTTACATTATCTTAGGTGTATTTGGTATATATATTTTTATGCTATTTACATCATTTTATATGTATTTTGTTTGTATATTTTCATAGAAATTTACTCTATGTTATGTATTTGTATATATATTTTGATACAAATTTACATTATTGATGAGTATTTTGCATATCTAATTCAATACAAATTTACTTTAATGTAGGTGCATTTTGTATATTTATTTCAATAAAAATTATTTCATGTGTATTTTTGTAAATATTTTTTTTGTGCATATATCCGTTATTATATGGGTATTTTCCATCTTTATTTTCATACAAATTTACATTATTTTATTGATATTCTGTTTATTTATTTTGATACGATTTTACAATATTCTCTGTATTTTCTATATATATTTTTATACATATTTTCATTATTTTATGTTTATTTTGTATATATATTTTATGGAAATTTACGTTATTTTATGTGTATTTTTTTATATATTTTCATAAAAATTTACATCATTTTATGTGTATTTTGTATATGTATTTCAATACAAGTTTGCCTAATTTTATATGTATTTTGCATATCTATTTTCAAACAAATTTAATTTTTTTTTGTTTATTTTTGTATATATTCTTAAACAAATTTTTGTTATTTTATTTGTATTTTACATATATATATATATATATATATATATATATATATATATATATATATATATATATATATATATATATATATATATATATATATATATATATATATATATATATATATATATATATATATATATATATATATATATATATATATATATATATATATATATATATATATATATATATATATATAAAGTAAATTTGTATTGAAATAGATATGCAAAATACACATCAATAATGTAAATTTGTATCAAAATATATTTACGAATATTCATAAAATAGAGTAAATTTCTATGAAAATATACAAACAAAATACATATAAAATGATGTAAATAAGTATAAAAATATATATACTAAATATAACTCAAATAATGTAAATTAGTATCAAAATAAATAAACAAAATTTCGATAAAAGAACGTATATTTGTAGGAAAATAAATATACAAAATACACATAAAATAAAGAAAATTTATATAAAAATATGTACAAAAATACACAAAAATAATTTCAATTTGAATGAAAATAGATACACAAAATACACATATAATTACTTAAATTTGTATTTAAATACATGTACAAAATACACATAAGATAATGTAAATTTATAGGAAATGAAAAAAAATACACATACAGCAACGTACATTTGTATAAAATATACAAAATACACATGGAATAATGTAAAATCCTATCAAAATAAACACACAGAATATCAATAAAATAATGTAAATTTGTATGAAAATAAAGATGCAAAATACCCGTAAAATAAAGCATATTTTTATAAAAAATACATATACAAAAAAACACGTAGAATAATTAAATTTGTATTAAAATTAATATACAAATTGCATATACAATAAGATAAATTTGTATTGAAAAAATATGCAAAATACACATAAAACAGTGTAAATTTGTTTTAAAATCTATACACGAATACACATAAATCAACGTAGATTTCTATAGAAATATATATACAAAATACACATGAAACGATGTAAATACGTATAAAAATATATATACAAAATACACATTAAATAATGTAAATTCGCGTAAAAATAAATAAACAAAATATCAATAAAAGAATGTGTATTTGTGTGAAAATAGACATACAAAATACACATAAAATAACCTAAATTTGTATAAAACTATATACAAAAATACACAAAAATAATTAAAATTTGTTTGAAAATAAATATACAAAATACACATAAAATTAGATAAATTTTTATTGAAATACATTTACAAAATACACATCAAATAATGTAAATTTGAATGAAAATATATAAACAAATACACTTAAATTAACTTAAATTTGTATAAAATATATATACAAAATACACATTAAATAATGTAAATATGTATACAAAAATATATACAAAACACAAATAGAATAATGTAAAATCGTATCAAAATAAATACAGAGAATATTAATAAAATAATGTAAATTTGTATGAAAATTAAGATGCAAAATACCCCAAAAATATCACATTTTTTTTATAAAAATATATACCAAAACACACATCAAATATTTGATTTTTTAAAAAATAAATATACGAAATGCAAACACAATAAGGTAAATTTGTATTGAAATAGATATGCAAAACACATATAAAACAATGTAAATTTGTTTCAAAATATATTTACGAATACACATAAAATAACGCAGATTTCTATAAAGATATATATAAAATACACATAAAATGAAGTAAATACGTATAAAAAAAAAGTGTACAAAATACACATAAAATAATGTAAACTCGTATCAAAATAAATAAACAAAATACCAATAAAAGAATGTGTACTTGTATAAATATAATTATACAAAATAAACATAAAATAACGTAAAATTGTATACAACTATATTAAAAAATAAACAAAAATAATTAAATTTATATGAAAATAGATATACAAAAGACACATAAAATAAGCTAAATTAGAATTGAAATAAATATAGAAAATACATAAGATAATGTAAATTTGTATCAAAATATATACTCAGATACACATATAATAACGTAAACTTGTATAAAAATATATAAACAAAATACACATTAAATAATGTAAATACGTATAAAAGATATGTACGTAATGTAAAGATTTATAAAAATAAAGATGCAAAATACCCATAAAATAACTCATATTTAAAAAAATATATATACAAAAATACATAAAAAATAATTAAATTTGTATTAAAATATATATACAAAATACATATACAATAAGGTAGATTTTTTTTTTAGATAGATATGCAAAAAACACATCAAATAGTGTAAATTTTTATCAAATTATATACGAATACACACAATAAAATAGCGTAAATTTTTATGAAAATATATATACAAAATACACATAAAATAATGTAAATACATTGAAAAATATATATACAAAATACACAAAATAAAACAAATTCGTATCAAAATAAATAAACAAAATTCCACTAAAAGAATGTATATTTGTAGGAAAATATATATACAAAATACAAATAAAATAACAAAAATTTGTATAAAAATATATACAAAAATACACAAAAATAATTTAAATTTGTTTGAAAATATATATGCAAAATACACATGAAATTAGGCAAATTTTTATTGAAATACATATACAAAATACACATAAAATAGTGTAAATTTGTATGAAAATATATAAACAAATACACATAAGATAACGTAAATTTCCATAAAATATATATACAAAATATACATTAAATAATGTAAATCTACGTTATTATATGAATTTGTATAAATATTTTGATACATGTTTACATTATTTTATGTATTTTGTATGTACATTTCAATTCAAATTTAGCTTATTTTAGCTGTATTTTCTATATCTATTTTCCTACACATTTAATTACTTCTGTGTATTTTTGTATAATGTTTTATACAAATTTACGATATTTTTTATGTGTATTTTGTATATTTATATTTATACAAATACACATTCTCTTATTGGTATTTTGTTTATTTATTTTGATATCGTAAATTTGTATAAAACTATATACAAAAATACACAGAAATAATTGAATTTGTATGAAAATTGATATACAAAATACAGCTAAAATAAGCTAAATTTGAGTTGAAATGTATTATAAAAATACATAAAATAATGTAAATTTATATCAAAATATTTATACAAATATATATAATAACATAGATTTGTTTAAAAATATATAAACAAAATACACATTAAGTAATGTAGATACGTATAAAAAATATGTAAAAAATACACATATAATCATGTAATTCGTATCAAAATAAATAAACAAAATAGCAATAAAATAATGTAAATTTGTATGAGAAAACATATACAAATAACGGAAATTTCTATAAAAATATACTATGTACAAAAATGCACATAAAATAAAGTAAATTTGCATAAAAATATATATACAAAACACACATTAAATAATGTAAATGCGTACATAAAATAACCTAAATTTGTATAAACCTATATAAAAATAACAAAAAAAATAAATTGGTATGAAAAGAAATATACAAAATACACATAAGATTAGGTAAATTTGTATTGAAATACATTTACAAAATACACATCAAATAATTTAAATTTGAATGAAAATATATAAACAAAAACACTTAAAATAAAGTAAATTTGTATAAAATATATATCCAAGATACACATTAATAAATGTAAATGTGTATAAAAAAATATATACAAAAAACAAATAGAATAATGTAAAATCGTATCAAAATAAATACACATAATATCAATAAAATAATGTAAATTTGTATGAAAATAAAGATGCAAAATTCCCATAAAATAGCGCATTTTTTATTAAAATATATATACCAAAATACACATAAAATATTAAAACTTGTATTGAAATAAATATACAAAATGCATATACAGTAAGGTAAATTTGTATTGAAAGAGATATTCAAAAATACATATAAAACAATGTAAAATTGTTTCAAAATATATATACGAATATACATAAAATAACGTAGATTTCTATAGAAATATATATACAAAAAACATATGAAATTATGTAAATACGTATTAAAATATATATACAAAATAAATATTAAATAATGGAAATTCGTGTCAAAATAAATAAACAAAATATCATGAAAAGAATGTGTATTTGTATGAAAATAGATAATAGATAATAAATTTATTTCAAATATATATGCAAGATACACATTAAATAATGTAAATATGTATAAAAAAGTATATACAAAAAACAAATAGAATAATGTAAAATCGTATCAAAATAAATACACCGAATATTAATAAAATAATGTAAATTTCTATGATAATAAAGATTCAAAACTCCCATAAAATAGCGCATTTCTTATAAAAATATATATACCAAAATACACATCAAATATTTAAATTTGTTTTGAAATACATATACAAAATGCACATACAATAAGGTAAATTTGTATTGAAAGAGATATGCAAAAATACATATAAAGCAATGTAAATTTGTTTCAAAATATATATACGAATACACATAAAATAACGTAGATTTCTATAAAAATATATATACAAAATATTCATAAAATTAAGTAAATACGTATAAAAAAAATGTATACAAAATACACATAAAATAATACAAATTCGAATTAAAATAAATAAACAAAAATACCAATAAAAGAATGTGTATTTGGATAAATATAAATATACCAAATACACATACTAAATAAACATAAAATAAGGCAAATTTGTAATAAAATATATGTACAAAATACACATAAAATAATGTAAATTTATATGAAAATATATATACAAATACACATAAAATACCATGAATTTGTATAAAAATATATATTCAAAATAAATATTAAATAATGTATATGCGTATAAAAATATATATACAAAGTACATATAAGATCATGTAAATTCGTATCAATATAAATCAACAAAACACTAATAAAATAATATATATTTGAATGAAAATATCTTTACAAAATACACAAAACATAACTAAAATATATATATATATATATATATATATATATATATATATATATATATATATATATATATATATATATATATATATATATATATATATATATATATATATATATATATATATATATATATATATAAATACATAAAAATAATTTGAGTTTGTATGAAAATAGATATACAAAATACAAATAAAACTAGGTAAATTTCATTTGAAATACCTATACAAAATACACATAAAATAACGTAAATTTGTATAAAACTATATACAATAATACACAAAAATAATTTAAATTTGTATGAAAATAGGTATACAAAATACATAAAATTAGGTAAATTTGTATTGAAATACATATACAAAATACACATAAAATAATGTAAATTTGAATGAAAATACACTTAAATTAACGTAAATTTGTATAAAATATATATACAAAATACTCATTAAGTAATGTATATATGTATAAAAAAAATATTTACAAAACACAAATAGAATAATGTAAAATCGTATCAAAATAAATACACAGAATGTTAATAAAATAATGTAAATTTGTATGAAAATTAAGATGCAAAATAAGCATAAAATAACGCATTTTTTATTAAAATATATTACCAAAATACACATAAAATATTTCAATTTGTATTAAAATAAAGATACAAAATAAACATACAATAAGGTAAATTTGTATTGAAATAGATATGCAAAATAAATATAAAACAATATAAATTTGTTTCAAAATATATATACGAATATACTTAAAATAACGTAGATTTCTATAAAAATATATATACAAAATACACATAAAATGAAGGAAAGACATATAAAAAAATGTATACAAAATACACTTAAAATAATGTAAATTCGTATCAAAATAAATCAACAAAATACCAAAAAAAAAGTGTATTTGTATAGATATAAATATACAAAATACACATAAAATAACGTAAATTTATATAAAACTATATACAAAAATACACAGAAGTAATAAAATTTGTATGAAAATAGATATACAAAATACACACAAAATAAGCTAAATTTGAATTGAAATATATATACAAAATACATAAAATAATGTAAATTTGTATCAAAATATTTATACAAATACATATATAATAGCTTAAATTTGTCTAAAAATATATAAACAAAATACACATTAAATAATGTAAATACGTATAAAAAAATATGTACAAAATACACATATAATCATGTAATTCGTATCAAAATAAATAAACAAAATACCAATAAATTAATGTAAATTTGTATGAGAAAATATCTACAAAATACACATAAAATAACGCAAATTTCTATAAAAATATATGTACAAAAATGCACATAAAATAAAGTAAATTTGCATAACAATATATATACAAAAAACACATTAAATAATGTAAATGCGTATAAAAATATGTATACAAAATACCTATGAAATAATCTAAACTCGTATCGAATTAAATTATCAAAATATCAATAAAATAATGCAATTTTGGATGAAATTGTATAGGGAAAATACACATAAAATAGTAATTTAAATTTGTATCAAAATATATACGAATACACACAATAAAATAATGCAATTTTGGATGAAATTGTATAGGGAAAATACACATAAAATAATAATTTAAATTTGTATCATAATATATACGAATACACACAATAAAATAACGTAAATTTTAATGAAAATATATACAAAATACACATAAAATAATGTAAATACGTAGAAAAATAGATACAAAATACACTTAAAATAATGTAAATTCGTATCAAAATAAATAAACAAAATTACATTAAAAGAATGTATATTTGTAGGAAAATATATAAACAAAATACAAATAAAATAGCTAAAATTAGTATAAAAATATATACAAAAATACACAAAAATAATTTAAATTTGTTTGAAAATAGATATTCAAAATACACATAAAATTAGGCAAATTTGTATTGAAATACATATACAAAATACACAAAAATAATGTAAATTTGTATGAAAATATATTAACAATTACACATAAAATAAAGTAAATTTCCATAAAATATATATACATAATATACATTAAATAATGTATATATGTATGAAATATATATACAAAGTACACATAAAATATTGTAAAATCGCATCAAAATAAATAAACAGAATATCAATAAAATAATGTAAATTTGTATATGAAAATAGATGCAAAATACCGATAAAAAAAAGCATATTTTAATAAAAATACATATACAAAAATACACTTAAATTTGTTTCAAATATATATACGAATACACATAAAATAACGTAGATTTCTATAGAAATATATGTACAAAATACACAAGAAATGATGTAAATACGTATAAAAATATATATACAAAATACACATTAAATAATGTAAATTCGCTTCAAAAATATATATACAAGCATTTTGTATATTTATTTTAATACAAATTTAATTATACTATGTGTATTTTTGTATATGTATTTTTATAAAAATATGCTTTATTTGATGAGTATTTTGCATCTTTATTTTCATACAAATTTACATTATTTAATTGATATTCTGCTCATTCATTTTGATACGATTTGACATTATTCTATGTGTATTTTGTATATATTTTTCATACAAATTAACGTTATTTTATGTGTATTGTTTATATATTTTCATATAAAATTAGGTAAATTTGTATTGAAATACATTTACAAAATACACATAAAATAATGTAAATTTGAATGAAAATACCTAAACAAATACACTTAAAATAACGTAAATTTGCATAAAATATATATACAAAACACACATTAAGTAATGTAAATATGTATAAAAAATATATATACAAAACCCAAATAGAATAATGTAAAATCGTATCAAAATAAATACACAGAATATTAATAAAATAATATAAATTTGTATGAAAATAAAGGAGCAAAATACCCATAAAATAACCAGTTTTTTTTAATATATATCAAAACACATATAAAAAATTTAAATTTGTATTAAAATAAATATACAAAATGCACATACAATAAGGTAAATTTATATTGAAATAGATATGCAAAATACATATAAAAAATGTAAAATTTGTTTCAAAATATATATACGAATACACATAAAATAACGAAGATTTCTATAAAAATATATATACAAAATACACATAAAATGAAGTAAATACGTATAAAAAAACGTATACAAAATACACATAAAATAATGTAAATTCGTATCAAAATAAATAAACAAAATACCAATAAAAAATGTGTATTTATATAAATATAAATATAAAAAATACGCATAAAATAACGTAAATTCATATAATACTATATACAAAAATACACAGAAATAATTATATTTGTATGGAAAAACATATATAAAATACACACAAAATAAGCTAAATTTGAATTCAAATATATATACAAAATACATAAAATAAAGAAAATTTGTATCAAAATATTTATACAAATACACATATAATAACGTAAATTTGTATAAAAATATATGAGCAAAACACACATTAAATAATGTAAATACGTATAAAAAAATATATACAAAATACACATATAATTATGTAATTCGTATGAAACTAAATAAACAAAATACCAATAAAATAATGTAAATTTGTATGAGAAAACATATACAAAGTACACATAAAATTACGTAAATTTCTATAAAAATATATGTATAGAAGTGCACATAAAATAAATTTGAATCAAAACATGTATACAAAACACACATTAGATCATGTAATTGAGTATAAAAATATATATTCAAAATAGCTATGAAATAATCTAAACTCGTATCGAATTAAATTAAGAAAATACCAATAAAATATTGTGATTTTGAATGAAAATATATATAGAAAATGAATATAAAATAACCTATATACAATTACAAATATACAAATAAAATAATTTAAAATTTCATGAAATAAATATACAAAATAAACATAAAAAAAGGTAAATTAATAATGAAATAAATGTAAAAATACACATAAAATAGTATAAATTTGTATGAAAATATATATACAAATAAACATAAAATAACTTGAATTTGTATAAAATTTGTATCAAAATATATACGAATACACACAATAAAATAACGTAAATTTTTATGAAAATGTATATACAAAATACACATAAAATAATTTAAATACGTAGAAAACTATGTATACAAAATACACATAAAATAACAAAAATTTGTATAAAAATATATACAAAAATACAGAAGAATAATTTAAATTTCTTTGAAAATAGATATGCAAAATACACATGAAATTAGGCAAATTTTTATTAAATTACATATACAAAATACACATAAAATAATGTAAATTTGTATGAATATATATAAACAAATACACATAAGATAACGTAAATTTCCAAAAAATATATATACAAAATACACAGAATAACGTAAAATCGTATCAAAATAAATAAACAGAATATCAATAAAATAATGTAAATTTGTATGAAAATAAAGATGCAAAATACCCATATAATAATGCATATTTGTTTAAAAATATATATACAAAAATACACATAAAATAATTAAATTTGTATTAAAATAACTATACAAAAGGCACTTACAATAAAGAAAATTTGTATTGAAATAGATATGCAAAATACACATAAATAATGCAAATTTGTATCAAAATATATATACGAATACACATAAAATAGAGATAATTTCTATGAAAATATATATTCAAAATACATATAAAATTATGTAAATAAGTATAAAAATATATATATCAAATACACCTAAAATAATGAAAATTCGTATCAAAATAATAAACAAAACTCCGATAAAAGAACGTATATTTGTAGAAAAATAAATATACAAAATACACATAAAATTACGAAAATTTAAATAAAAATATATACAAAAATACACAAAATTAATCTCAATTTGTATGAAAATAGATATACAAAATACACATATAATTAGCTAAATTTGTATTTAAATACATGTACAAAACACACATAAAATAATGTAAATTTGTATGAAATGAAAACAAATTCACATAAAATAATGTAAGGAAATACACATTAAATAATGTAAATGTGTATAAAAAAATTATTTTATGTATTTTGTATATATATTTCATTTCAGATTTAGCTTATTTTAGGTGTATTTAGTATATCTATTTTCATACAAATTTAATTACTTTTGCGTACTTTTGTATAAAGTTTTATACAAATTTACGTTATTTTATGTGTATTTTGTATATTTTTATTTATACAAATACTCATTATTTTATTGGTATTTTGTTTATTTATTTTGATACCAATTTACATTATTTTATGTGTATTTTGTATACATTTTTTTATACTTATATACTTCATTTTATGTGTATTTTGTATATATATATTTTCATAGAAATCTACGTTATTTTGTGTATTCGTATATATATTTTGAAACAAATTTACATTGCTTTATATGTATTTTGCATATCTATTTCAATACAAATTTACCTTAATGAATGTGCATTTTGTATATTTATTTTGATGCAAATTTAAATATTTTATGTGTATTTTGGTATATAAATATTTTATAAAAATTGCGTTATTTTATGGGTATTTCGCATCTTTGTATATTCGTATATATATTTTGATACAAATTTACATTATTTATGTGTATTTTGCATATCTATTTCAATACAAATGTATTTTATTGTATGTGCATTTTGTATATTTATTTTAAAATAAATTAAATTATTTTATGTGTATTTTTGTATATATATTTTTATGCAAATATGCGTTATTATATGGGTATTTTGCATCTTTATTTTCATATAAATTTACATTGTTTTATTGATATTCTGTATATTTATTTTGATATGATTTAACATTATTCTATGTGTATTTTGTATATATATTTTTTATGCATATTTACATTATTTAATGTTTATTTTGTATATATACTTGATCCAAATTTACGTTATTTTATGTGTATTTGTTTATATATTTTTATACAAATTTACATTATTTTATGTGTATTTTGTATATGTATTTCAATACAAATTTGCCTAATTTTATGTGTATTTTGCATATCTATTTTCAAAAAAATTTAAATTATTTTTGTGTATTTTTGAATATATTTTTATAAATATATATATATATATATAGATACATATATACACAGCCCTATATATATATATATATATATATATATATATATATATATATATATATATATATATATATATATATATATATATATATATATCTATATATATAGATCTATCTATATATCTATATCTATCTATATATATATATATATATATATATATATATATATATATATATATATATATATATATATATATATATATATATATATATATATATATATATATATATATATATATATATTATTTCATAGGTATTTTGTATACATATTTTTATACGCATGTACATTATTTAATATGTGTTTTGTATATATATTTTTATGCAAATTTACTTTATTTTATGTGCATTTTTGTACATATATTTTTATAGAAATTTGCGTTATTTTGTGTATTTTGTATATGTTTTCTCATACAAATTTACATTATTTTATTGGTATTTTGTTTATTTATTTTGATACGAATTACATTATTATATGTGTATTTTGTACAAAAAATTTATACTTATTTACATTATTTAATGAGTATTTTGTTTATATATTTTTATACAAATTCACTTTATTATATGTGTATTTTTACAAATATTTTGATACAAATTTACGTTATTTTATATACTTTGTATATATATTTGAATTCAAATTTAGCTTATTTTATGTGTATTTTATATATCTATTTTCATACAAATTTAATTACTTTTGTGTATTTTTGTGTATAGTTTTAAACAAATTTACGTTATTTAATGTGTATTTTGTATATTTATATTTATACAAATACACATTTTTTATTGGTATTTTGTTTATTTATTTTGATACGATTTTACATTATTTTATGTGTATTTTGTATACATTTTTTTATACGTATTTACTTAATTTTATGTGTATTTTGTATATATATTTTTATAGAAATCTACCTTATTTCATGTGTATTCGTATATATATTTTGAAACAAATTTATATTGTTTATATGTATTTTGCATATCTATTTTTGTATATTTGTATTTTTTTTATACATATTTACATTATTTAATGTTTATTTTGTATTTATATTTTACCCATATTTACGTTATTTTATGTGTGTTTATATATTTTCAAACAAACATCCTTTATTTTATGTGTATTTTGTATATGAGTTTCAATACAAATTTTCCTAATTATATGTGAATTTTGCATATCTATTTTCAAACAAATTTAATTTATTTTTGTGTATTTTTGTATATATTTTTAGACAAATTTTAGTTCTTTTATTTGAATTTTGTATATATATTTTCCTACAAATATACATTCTTTTATTGGAATTTTGTTCATTTATTTTTATACGAATTTACATTATTTTATGTGTATTTTGTATACATAGTTTTCTACGTATTTAAATTATTTTATGTGTATTTTGTATATACATTTTCATAAAAATTTACGTTATTTTATTGTGTGTATTCGTATATATTTTGATACAAATTTTATACAAATTCAAGTTATTTTATGTTTATTTGTATATATATTTTCATACAAATTTATACTATTTTATGTGTATTTTTACATTTATTTCATTATTAATTTACCTTTTTTTATGTTTATTTTGTATATTTATTTCATTAAATTTTAAATTATTTTATTTGTATATTTGTAATTGTATTTAGGTTATTTTATATTCATTTTCTATATATATTTTCATTCAAAATCACAATATTTTATTGGTATTTTCTTAATTTAATTCGATACGAATTTAGATTATTTCATAGCTATTTTGAATATATATTTTTATACTCATTTACATGATCTAATGTGTGTTTTGTATATATGTTTTGATTCAAATTTATTTTATGTGCACTTCTATACATATATTTTTATAGAAATTTACGTAATTTTATGTGTACTTTGTATATGTTTTCTCATACAAATTTACATTATTTTATTGGTATTTTGTTTATTTAGTTTCATACGAATTACATGATTATATGTGTATTTTGTATATATTTTTTTATACGTATTTACATTATTTAATGTGTGTTTTGCTTATATATTTTTATACAAATTTACGTTATTATATGTGTATTTGTATAAATATTTTGATACAAATTTGCTTTATTTTATGTATTTTGTATATATATTTGAATTCAAATTTAGCTTATTTTGTGTGTATTTTATATATCTTTTTCCATACAAATATAATTATTTCTGTGTATTTTTGTATATAGTATTATATGAATTTACGTTATTTTATGCGTATTTTTTATATTTATATTTATATAAATACACATTTTTTTATTGGTATTTTGTTTATTTATTTTGATACGAATTTACATTATTTTATGTGTATTTTGTATACGTTTTTTTATACGTATTTACTTCATTTTATGTGTATTTTGTATATATATTTTTTATAGAAATCTTCGTTATTTTATGTGTATTCGTATATATATTTTGAAACAAATTTTACATTTTTTATATGTATTTTGCATATCTATTTCAATATAAATTTACCTTATTGTATGTGCATTTTGTATATTTATTTTAATACAAATTTAAATTTTTTATGTGTTTTGATATATATTAAAAAAAACTGGTTATTTTATGGGTATTTTGCTCCTTTATTTTCATACAAATTTATATTATTTCATTAATATTCTGTGTATTTATTTTGATACGATTTTACATTATTCTATTTGGGTTTTGTATATATATTTTTTATACATATTTACATTACTTAATGTGTGTTTTGTATATATATTTTATGCAAATTTACGTTATTTTAAGTGTATTTGTTTAGGTATTTTCATTCAAATTTACATTATTTTATGTGTATTTTGTAAATGTATTTCAATACAAATTTACCTAATTTTATGTGTATTTTGTATATTTATTTTCAAACAAATTTAAATTATTTTTGTGCATTTTTGTATATAGTTTTATACAAATTTACATTATTTTATGTGTTTTTTGTATATCTATTTTCATACTAATACACATTCTTTTATTGATATTTTGTTTATTTATTTTGACACGAATTTACATTATTTAATGTCTATTTTGAATATATATTTTTATACGTATTTACAGCATCTCAAGTGTATTTTGTATATATTTCTATAGAAATCTGCGTTATTTTATTTGTATTCGTATATATATTTTGAAACAAATTTACATTGTTTTATGTGTATTTAGCATATTTTTTTCATAAAAATGTACCTTATTGTATGTGCATTTTGTATATTAATTTTACTACAAATTTAATTATTGAATGTGTATTTATGTATATGTATTTTTATAAAAATATGCTTTATTTTAGGGGTATTTTGCATCTTTATTTTCATACAAATTTATATTATTTTATTGATATTTTGTGTATTTATTTTGATACGATTTTACATTATTCCATGTGTATTTTGTATATATATTTAATACAAATGTACGTTATTTTATGTGTATTTGTTTTCATTTCATACAAATTTTCATTATTTTAAGTGTATTTTTTACATGTATTTAAAGACAAATTTAACTTTTGTATATCAATTTTCATAAAAATTGAAATTAAATCTGTTTTTTTTTTGTATATATTTTTACACAAATTTTCGTTATTTTATGTGTATTTTGTATATATATTTTCCTACAATTATACGATCTTTTATCGGAATTTTGTTTGTTTATTTTGATACGAATTTACATTATTTTAGTTGTATTTGGTATATATATTTTTATACTATTTACATCATTTTATATGTATTTTATACGTATATTTTCATAGAAATTTACTCTATTTTATGTGTATTCGTATATATATTTTGATACAAATTTACATTATTGAAGTGTATTTTGCATATGTATTTCAATATAAATTTACTTTATTGTATATGCATTTTCTATATTTATTTCAATACAAATTTAATTATTTCATGTGTATTTTTGTATATATATTTTTATGCATATATGCGTTATAATATGGGTATTTTGCATCCTTATTTTCATACAAATTTAAATTATTTTATTGATATTCTGTTAATTTATTTTGATGATTATTTATATATATATATATATATATATATATATATATATATATATATATATATATATATATATATATATATATATATATATATATATATATATATATATATATATATATATATATATATATATATATATATATATATATATATATATATATATATATATATATATATATATATATATATATATATATATATATATATATATATATATATATATATATATATATATATATATATATATATATATTATCCAAATTTACGTTATTTTATGTGTATTTGTTTAAATATTTTAATACAAATTTACATTATTTTATGTGTATTTTGTATATGTATTTCAGTACAAATTTGCCTAACTTTATGTGTATTTTGCATATCTATTTTCAAACAAATTTAAATTATTTTTGTGTATTTTTGTATTTATTTTTATACAAATTTTTGTTATTTTATTTGTTTTTTGTATTTATATTTTCTTACAAATATACATTCTTTTATTATAATTTTGTTTATTTATTTTGATACGAGTTTACATTATTTTATGTGTATTTTGTATATATATTTTTCTACGTATTTACATTATTTTATGTGTATTTTGTATATATATTTTAATAAAAATTTACATTATTTTTGTGTGTATTCGTATTTATTTTGATACAAATTTTATACAAATTCATGTTATTTTATGTGTATTTGTATATATATTTTCATATAAACTTATATTATTATGTGTATTTTTACATATTTTTCATTACAAATTTACATTATTTTATGATTATTTTGTATATTTATTTCATTTAATTTTAAATTATTTTATGTGTATATTTGTATTTTTATTTACCTAGTTTTATGTGTACTTTCTATAAATATTTTCATCCAAAATTACATTATTTTATTGGTATTTTCTTTATTTAACTCGATACGAATTTAGATTTTTTCATAGGTATTTTGTATACATATGTTTATACTCATTTACATTATGTAATGTGCGTTTTGTATATATTTTTTAATGCAAATTTATTTTATGTACATTTTTGTACATATATTTTTATAGAAATTTATTTATTTTATGTGTATTTTCTATATGTTTTCTCATAAAAATTTACATTTTTTTAAAACAAATTTACATAGTTTTATAATTATGTATTTTGCATATCTATTTCAATACAAATTTATATATATATGTATATATATATATATATATATATATATATATATATATATATATATATATATATATATATATATATATATATATATATATATATATATATATATATATATATATATATATATATATATATATATATATATATATATATATATATTTTTTTTTTTTTTTTTTATAAAAAATGCCTTATTTTATGGGTATTTTGCATCTTTATTTTCATACAATTTTACATTATTTTACTAATATTCTGTGTATTTATTTTGATACGATTTTACCCTATTCTATTTGTGTTTTGTTTATATTTTTTTCATTCATATTTGCATTATCTAATGTGTATTTTTTATATGTATTTTATACAAATTTAGGTTATTTAAAGCGTATTTGTTTATATTTTTTCATTCAAATCTACATTATTTGATGTATATTTTGTATATGTATTTTAATACAAATTTACCTAATTTTATGTGTATTTTGTATATTTATTTTCATACAAATTTAAACTATGTTTGTGTATTTTTGTATGTATTTCTTATATATATTTTTATAGAAAATTACGTTTTTTTTATGTGTATTCGTATATATATATTGAAATAAATTTACCTTGTTTTATGTGTGTTTTGCATATCTATTTCAATACAAATTGTTTGATCATTTTGTATATTAATTTTGAAACAAATTTAATTATTCTTTCTGTATTTTTGTATATGTATTTTATAAAAAATATGCTTTATTTTATGGGTATTTTGCATCTTTATTTTCATACAAATTTACATTATTTTATTGACATTCTGTGTATTTATTTAGATACAATTTTACATTATTCTATGTGTATTTTGTATATATATTTCATAAAAATGTAAGCAAATTTGAATTGAAATATATATACAAAATACATAAAATAATGTATATTTGTATCAAAATATTTATACAAATACACATATAATAACGTAAATTTAAAAAAAAAATATATAAACAAAATACACATTAAAAAATGTAAATACGTATAAAAAAATATGTACAAAGTACACATATAATCTTGTAACTCGTATCAAAATAAATAAACAAAATACCAATAAAATAATGTAAATTTGTGTGAGAAAACATATACAAAATACATATAAAATAACGCAAATTTCTATAAAAATATATGTACAAAAATGCACATAAAATAAAGTAAATTTGCATAAAAATATATATACAAAACATACATTAGATAATTTAAATGAGTAAAAAAATATGTATTCAAAATACCTATGAAATAATCTAAATTCGTATCGAATTAAATTAAGAAAATACCAATAAAATAATGTAATTTTGGATGAAAATATATAAAGAAAATACACATAAAATAACCTAAATATAAATACAAATATACACATAAAATAATATAAAATTGAATGAAATAAATATAAAAAATAAACAAAATCGTATCAAAAATGAATACACAGAATATTAATAAAATAATGTAAATTTGTATGAAAATAAAGATGCAAAATTCCCCCCCCAAAAAACGCATTTTTTTATAAAAATATATTTTCCAAAATACACATAAAATATTTAAATTTGTATTGAAATAAATATACAAAATGCATATACAGTAAGGTAAATTTGTATTGAAAGAGATATTCAAAAATACATATAAAACACATATAAATATATATATATATATATATATATATATATATATATATATATATATATATATATATATATATATATATATATATATATATATATATATATATATATATATATATATATATATACAAAATACATATGAAATTATGTAAATACGTATAAAAATATATATACAAAATACATATTAAATAATGTAAATTCGTGTCAAATTAAATAAACAAAATATCATGAAAAGAATGTGTATTTGTATGAAAATAGATAATAGATAATAAATTTGTATAAAATATATGTGCAAGATACACATTAAATAATGTAAATATATATAAAAAAAGTATATACAAAAAACAAATAGAATAATGTACAATCGTATCAAAATAAATACACCGAATATTAATAAAATAATGTAAATTTGTATGAAAATAAAGATGCAAAATTCCCATAAAATAGCGCATTTCTTATAAAAATATATATACCAAAATACACATAAAATATTTAAATTTGTATTGAAATAAATATACAAAATGCACATACAATAAGGTAAATTTGTAATGAAAGAGATTTACAAAAATACATATAAAGCAATGTAAATTTGTTTCAAAATATATATACGAATACAAATAAAATAACGTAGATTTCTATAAAAATATACATACAAAATACACATTAAATTAAGTAAATACGTATAAAAAATGTATACAAAATACACATAAAATAATGTATATTCGAATTAAACTAAATAAACAAAATATCAATAAAAGAATGTGTATTTGGATAGATATATAAATATACAAAATACACATACAAAATAAACATAAAATAAGGTAGATTTGTAATAAAATATATGTACAAGATACACATAAAATAATGTAAATTTATATGAAAATATATATACAAATGCACATAAAATACCATGAATTTGTATAAAAATATATATTCAAAATAAATATCAAATAATGTAAATGCGTATAAAAATATATATTCAAAGTACATATAAAATAATGTAGATTCGTATCAATATAAATCAACAAAACACCAATAAAATAGTATATATTTGAATGAAAATAAATTTACAAAATACAAATAACATAACTATAATTTGTATTAAAATATATACAAAAATACATAGAAATAATTTGAGTTTGTATGAAAATAGATATATAAATTGTATATAGATATACAAAATACACTTAAAATATCGTAAATTTGCATAAAACATTATACAAAAATACACTAAAGTAATTAAATGTGTATGAAAATAGATATACAAAATACAGCTAAAATAAGCTAAATTTGAATTGAAATGTACATACAAAATACATAAAATAATGTAAATTTGTATCAAAATATTTATACAAATACATATAATAACATAGATTTGTTTAAAAATATATAAACAAAATACACATTAAGTAATGTAAATACGTATAAAAAATATGTACAAAATACACATATAATCATGTAATTCGTATCAAAATAAATGAATAAAATAGCAATAAATTAATGTAAATTTGTATGAGAAAACATATACAAATAACGCAAATTTCTATAAAAATATATGTACAAAAATGCACATAAAATAAAGTAAATTTGCATAAAAATATATATACACAACACACATTAATTAATGTAAATGCGTACATAAAATAACCTAAATTTGTATAAAACTATATACAAAAATACACAAAAATAATTTAAATTTGTATGAAAAGAAATATACAAAATACACATAAAATTAGGTAAATTTGTAATGAAATCCATATACAAAATACACATCAAATAATGTAAATTTGAATGAAAATATATAAACAAATACACTTAAAATAACGTAAATGTGTATAAAATATATATGCAAGATACACATTAAATAATGTATATGTGTATAAAAAAATATATACAAGAAACAAATAGAATAATGTAAAATCGTATCAAAATAAATACACAGAATATCAATAAAATAATGTAAATTTGTGTGAAAATAAAGATGCAAAATTCCCAAAAAATATCGCATTTTTTATAAAAATATATGTACCAAAATACACATCAAATATTTAAATTTGTATTGAAATAAATATACAAAATGCATATACAGTAAGGTAAATTTGTATTGAAAGAGATATTAAAAAATATATGTAAAACAATGTAAATTTGTTTCAAAATATATATACGAATACACATAAAATAAAGTAAATTTCTAAAGAAATATATATACAAAATACATATGAAATTATGTAAATACGTATAAAAATATATATACAAAATACATATTAAATAATGTAAATTCGTGTCAAAATAAATAAACAAAATAGCATTGTATTAAAATAGATAATAGACAATAAATTTGTATAAAATATATATGCAATATACACAATAAATAAAGTAAATATGTATAAAAAAGTATATACAAAAAACAAATAGAATAATGTAAAATCGTATCAAAATAAATGCACCGAATACTAATAAAATAATGTAAATTTTTATGATCATAAAGATGCAAAATTCCCATAAAATAGCGCATTTCTTATAAAAATATATATACCAAAATACACATAAAATATTTAAATTTGTATTGAAATAAATATACAAAATGCACATACAATAACGTAAATTTGTAATGAAAGAGATTTACAAAAATACATATAAAACAATGTAAATTTGTCTCAAAATATATATACGAATACAAATAAAATAACGTAGATTTCTATAAAAATATACATACAAAATACACATTAAATTAAGTAAATACGTATAAAAAAATGTATACAAAATACACATAAAATAATGTAAACTCGAATTAAAATAAATAAACAAAATACCAATAAAAGAATGTGTATTTGGATAAATATAAATATACAAAATACACATACAAAATAAACATAAAATAAGGTAGATTTGTAATAAAATATATGTACTAAATACACATAAAATAATGTAAATTTATATGAAAATATATATACAAATACACATAAAATACAATGAATTTGTATAAAAATATATATTCAAAATAAATATTAAATAATGTAAATGCGTATAAAAATATATATACAAAGTTCATATAAAATAATGTAAACTGGTATCAATATAAATCAACAAAACACCAATAAAATAATATATATTTGAATGAAAATAAATTTACAAAATACACAAAACATAACTAAAATTTATATTAAAATATATACAAAAATACATATATTTTGAAACAAATTTACTTTGTTTTATATGTATTTTTCATATCTATTTCAATACAAATTTACCTTATTGTATGTGCATTTTGTATATTTATTGTAATACAAATTTAAATATTTAATGTGTATTTTGGTATATATATTTTCATAAAAAATGCGTTGTTTTATTTGTATTTTGCATCTTTATTTTTATACAAATTTACATTATTTTATTAATATTCTGTGTATTTATTTTGATACTATTTTACATTATTCAATTTGTATTTTGTATATATATTTTTTATACATATTTACATTATTTTATGTGTATTTTGTATATGTATTTCAATACAAATTTACCTAATTTTATGTGGGTTTTGTATATTAGTTTTCATACAAATTTAAATAATTTTTTGTGTATTTTTGTATAGAGTTTTATACAAATTTACAATATTTAATGTGTATTTTGTATATCTATTTTCATACAAATACACATTCTTTTATTGATATTTTGTTTATTTTTTTGACACGATTTTACATTATTTAATGTGTATTGTGTATATATATTTTTATACGTATTTACGTCATTTCATCTATTTTTTGTATATATATTTCTATAGAAACCTACGTTATTTTATGTGTATTCGTATATATATATTTTGAAAGAAGTATACATTGTTTTATGTGTATTTTGCATATTCTTTCAATACAAATTTACCTTATTGTATGTGCATTTTGTATATTAATTTTAATACAAATTTGATTATTATATGTGTATTTTTGTATATGTAATTTTATAAAAATATGCTTTATTTTATGGGTATTTTGCATCTTTATTTTCGTACAAATTTATATTATTTTATTGATATTCTGTGTATTTAATTTGATACGATTTTACATTATTCTATGTATATTTTGTATATATATTTTATACAAATGAACGTTATTTTATATACAAAATATACATAAAATAATGTAAATACATTGAAATATATATATTCAAAATACACATAAAATGATATAAGTTCGTATCAAAATAAATAAACAAAATTCCACTAAAAGAATGTATATTTGTAGGAAAACATCTATACAAAATACAAATAAAATAACAAAAATCTGTATAAAAATATATACAAAAATACACAAAAATAGTTTAAATTTGTTTGAAAATAGATATGCAAAATACTCATGAAACTAGGCAAATTTTTATTGAAATACATATACAAAATACACATAAAATAATTTAAATTTGTATGAAAATATTTAAACAAATACACATAAGTTAACGTAAATTTCCATAAAATATATATACAAAATATACATTAAATAATGTAAATATGTCTAAAAATATATATACAAAATACACAGAATAACGTAAAATCGTATCAAAATAAATAAACAGAATATCAATAAAGTAATGTAAATTTGTATGAAAATAAAGATGCAAAATACTCATATAATAACGCATATTTGTTTAAAAATATATATACAAAAATACACATAAAATAATTAAATTTGTATTAAAATAAATATACAAAAGGCACATACAATAAAGAAAATTCGTATTGAAATAGATATGCAAAATACACATAAATAATGTAAATTTGTATCAAAATATATATACGAATACACATAAAATAGAGTAAATTTCTATGAAAATATATATTCAAAATACATATAAAATTATGTAAATAAGTATAAGAATATATATATCAAATACACCTAAAATAATGAAAATTCGTATCAAAATAAATAAACAAAATTCCGATAAAAGAACGTATATTTGTAGGAAAATAAATATACAAAATACACATAAAATTACGAAAATTTGAATAAAAATATATACAAAAATACACAAAATTAGTTTCAATTTGTATGAAAATAGATATACAAAATACACATATAATTAGTTAAATTTGTATTTAAATACATGTACAAAACACACATAAAATAATGTAAATTTGTATGAAATGAAAACAAATTCACATAAAATAATGTACACTTGTATGAAATATATATTCAGAATATACATAGAATAATGTAAAATCGTATCAAAATAAATACACAGAATATCAATACAATAATGTAATTTTGTATGAAAATAAAGATGCAAAATACCCATAAAATAAAGCATATTTTTATAAAAATACATATACAAAAATACACATAGAATAATTAAATTTGTATTAAAATTAATATACAAAATGCACGTACAATAATGTAAATTTGTATTGAAAAAATATGCAAAATGCACATAAAACAATATATATTTGTTTCAAAATACATATACGAATACACATAAAATAACGTATATTTCTATAGAAATATATATACAAAATACACATGAAATGACGAAAATACGTATAAAAATATATATACACAATACACATTAAATAATGTAAATTCGCATCAAAATAAATAAACAAAATATCAATAAAAGAATGTGTATTTGTATGAAAATAGATATACAAAATACACATAAAATATTGTAAATTTGTTTAAAACTCTATAAAAAAATACACAAAAAATTATTTAAATTTGTATAAAAATATATATACAAAATACACATAAAACTAGGTAAATTTCTATTGAAATACATATACAAAATACACATAAAATAATATAAATTTGAATGAAAATATATAAACAAATACACTTAAAATAACGTAAATTTGTATGAAATATATATAGAAAAAACACATTAAATATTTATTTTATGTGTAAATTTGTATTTGTAAATTCGTAGAAATACGTAAAAAATACGTAGAAAAATATATATACAAAATACACATAAAATAATGTAAACTCGTATCAAAATAAATAAACAAAATTATAATAAAGGAATGTATATTTTTTGGAAAATATATTTTCAAAATACAAATAAAATAACTAAAATATGTATAAAAATAAATACAAAAATACACAAAAATAATTTAAATTTGTTTGAAAATAGATATGCAAAAAACACATGAAGTTAGGCAAATTTGAATTGAAATACATATACAAAATACACATAAAATAATGTAAATTTGAATGAAAATATATAAACAAATACACATAAAATAACGTGAATTTGGATAAAATATATATACAAAATATACATTAAATAATGTAAATATGTATAAAAATATATATACAAAATACACATAGAATAATGTTAAATCGTATCAAAATAAATAAACAGAATATCAAGAAAATGATTTAAATTTGTATGAAAATTAAGATGCAAAATACCCATATAATAACGTATATATGCATAAAAATATATATACAAAAATACACACGAAATAATTAAATTTGTATTGAAATAAATATAGAAAATGCATATACAATAAAGTAAATTTGTATTGAAATACATATGCAAAATACACATCAATAATGTAAATTGTATCAAAATATATATACGAATACACATAAAATAGAGTAAATTTCTATGAAAATATACATACAAAATACATATAAAATGATGTAAATAGTATAAAAATATATATACGAAATACACCTAAAATAATGTAAATTCGTATCAAAATAAACTAACAAAATTCCGATAAAAGAACGTATATTTGTAGAAAAATAAATATACAAAATACACATAAAATAACGCAAATTTGTATAAAAATATATACAAAAAAAAATCAATTTATATGAAAATTGATATACAAAATACACATATAATTAGTTAAATTTGTCTTTAAATACATGTACAAAATACACATAAAATAATGAAAATTTGTATGAAATGAAAACAAATACACATAAAATAACGTACATTTGTATTAAATATATATATACATAATACATATATATATATATATATATATATATATATATATATATATATATATATATATATATATATATATATATATACAAAATACACATAGAATAATGTAAAATCGTATCAAAAATAAATACACAGAATATTAATAAAATAATTTAAATTTGTATGAAAATAAAGATGCAAAATACCCATAAAATAACGTATTTTTTATAAAATTATATATACAAAAATACACATATATATTAAAATTTGTTATAAAATAAATATAAAAAAAGCACATACAATAAGGTAGATTTGTATTGAAATAGATATGCAAAATACATATAAAACAATGTAAATTTGTTTCAAAATATATATACGAATACACATAAAATAACGTAGATTTCTATAAAAATATATACAAAATACACATAAAATGAAGTAAATACGTATAAAAAAAAAGAATACAAAATACACATAAAATAATGTAAAATCGCATCAAAATAAATAAACAAAATACCAATAAAAGAATGTGCATTTGTATAAATATAAATATACAAAATACACATAGAATATCGTAAATTTGTATAAAACTATATACAAAAATACACAAAAATAATTAAATTTGTATGAAAATAGAAAAAAAAATAAAGCTAAAATAAACTAAATTTGAATTGAAATGTATATACAAAATACATAAAATAATGTAAATTTGTATCAAAATATTTATACAAATATATATAATAACGTAGATTTGTTTAAAAATATATAAACAAAATACACATTAAGTAATGTAAATACGTATAAAAAATATGTAAAAAATACACATATAATCATGTAATTCTTATCAAAATAAATAAACAAAATAGCAATAAAATAATGTAAATTTGTATGAGAAAACATATACAAATAACGGAAATTTCTATAAAAATATATGTACAAAAATGCACATAAAATAAAGTAAATTTGCATAAAAATATATATACAAAACACACATTAAATAATGTAAATGCGTACATAAAATAACCAAAATTTGTATAAAACTATATACAAAAATACACAAAAATAATTTAAATTTGTATGAAAAGAAATATACAAAATACACATAAAATTAGGTAAATTTGTATTGAAATACATTTACAAAATACACATCAAATAATGTAAATTTGAATGAAAATATATAAACAAATACACTTAAAATAAAGTAGATTTGTATAAAATATATATGCAAGATACACATTAAATAATGTAAATGTGTATAAAAAAATATATACAAAAAACAAATAGAATAATGTAAAATCGTATCAAAATAAATACACATAATATCAATAAAATAATATAAATTTGTATGAAAATAAAGATGCAAAATTCCCATAAAATAGCGCATTTTTTATTAAAATATATATACCAAAATACACATAAAATATTTAAATATGTATTGAAATAAATATATAATTTGTATTGAAAGAGATATTCAAAAATACATATAAAACAATGTAAATTTGTTTCAAAATATATATACGAATATACATAAAATAACGTAGATTTCTATAGAAATATATATACAAAATACATATGAAATTATGTAAATACGTATAAAAATATATATACAAAATAAATATTAAATAATGGAAATTCGTGTCAAAATAAATAAACAAAATATCATGAAAAGAATGTGTATTTGTATGAAAATAGATAATAGATAATAAATTTGTATAAAATATATATGCAAGATACACATTAAATAATGTAAATATGTATAAAAAAGTATATACAAAAAACAAATAGAATAATGTAAAATCGTATCAAAATAAATACACCGAATATTAATAAAATAATGTAAATTTCTACGATAATAAAGATACAAAATTCCCATAAAATAGCTCATTTCTTATAAAAATATATATACCAAAATACACATCAAATATTTAAATTTGTATTGAAATACATATACAAAATGCACATACAATAAGGTAAATTTGTATTGAAAGAGATATGCAAAAATACATATAAAGCAATGTAAATTTGTTTCAAAATATATATACGAATACACATAAAATAAACAAAAATAACTTAAATTTGTATGAAAATAAATATACAAAATACACATAAAATTAGGTAAATTTGTATTTAAATACATATACAAAATACATTTAAAATAATGTAAATTTGAATGAAAATATATAAACTAATACACTTAAAATGATGTAAATTTGTATAAACTATATATACAAAATATACATTAAGTAATGTAAACATGTATAAAAAAATATATACAAAACACAAATAGAATAATGTAAAATCATTTAAAAATAAATACACAGAATATTAATAAAATAATGTAAATTTGTATGAAAATTAAGATGCAAAATACCCATAAAATAACGCATTTTTTATAAAAATATATATAACAAAATACACATAAAATTTTTGAATTTGTATTAAAATAAATATACAAAAGCATAATATACAATAAGGTAAATTTGTATTGAAATAGATATGCAAAATACATATAAAACAATGTAAATTTGTTTCAAAATATATATACGAATACACATAAAATAACGTAGATATCTATATAAAATATATATATATATATATATATATATATATATATATATATATATATATATATATATATATATATATATATATATATATATATATATATATATATATATATATATATATATATATATATATATATATATATATATATATATATATATATATATATACAAAATACACTTAAAATTAAGTAAATACGTATAAAAAAAATGTAAACAAAATACACATAATATAATGTAAATTCGAATCAAAATAAATAAACAAAATAGCAATAAAAGAATGCGTATTTGTATAAATATTAATGTACAAAATACACTTACAAAATAAACATAAAATAAGGTAAATTTGTAATGAAATATATGTACAAAATACACATAAAATAATGTAAATTTATATGAAAATATATATACAAATACACAAAAAATAACATGAATTTGTATAAAAATATATATTGAAAATAAATATTAAATAATGTAAATGCGTATAAAAATATATATACAAAGTACATATAAAATAATGTAAATTCGTATCAATATAAATCAACAAAATACCAATAAAATAATATATATTTGAATGAAAATAAATTTACAAAATACACATAACATAAGTAAAATTTGAATTGAAATATATATAAAAATACAATTTTTTTTTTAGTTTTTATGAAAATAGATATACAAACTATACATAAAACTAGGTAAATTTCTTTTGAAATATATATACAAAGTACCCATAAAATATTGTAAATTTGTGTCAAAATATATAAACAAATACACATAAAATAACTTAAATTTGTATGAAAAATATATTCAAAATACACATAGAATAATGTCAAATCGTATCAAAATGAATGTGCAGAATATCAATAAAATTATGTAAATTTGTATGAAAATAAAGATGCAAAATACCCATAAAATAAAGCAGATTTTTATAAAAATACATATACAAAAATACACATAGTATAATTAAATTTGTATTAAAATTAATATACAAAATGCATATACAATAAGGTAAATTTGTATTGAAAAAATATGCAAAATACACATAAAAGAGTAAATTTGTTTAAAAATGTATATACGAATACACATAAAATAACGTAGATTTCTATAAAAATATATATACAAAATACACATGAAATGATGTAAATACGTATAAAAATATATATACGAAATACACATTAAATAATGTAAACTCGCGTCAAAATCAATAAACAAAATATCAATAAAAGAATGTGTATTTGTATGAAAATAGATATACAAAATACACATAAAATAACCTAGATTTGTATAAAACTATATTCAAAAATACACAAAAATAATTTAAATTTGTATGAAAATAAATATACAAAATACACATAAAATTAGGTAAATTTGTATTGAAATACATATACAAAATACACATAAAATAATGTAAATTTTTATTAAAATATATATACAAAATACACATAAAATAATGTAAATACGTAGAAAAATATATATACAAAATACACATAAAATAATGTATATACGTATAAAAAAAATATGTACAAAATACACGTATAATCATGTAATTCGTATCAAAATAAATAAACAAAATACCAATAAAATAATATAAATTTGTATGAGTAAACGTGTATGTTGCAAATTTTTTCAATACAAATTTACCATATTATATACGCATTTTGTATATTAATTTTAATACAAATTTAGTTATTCGATGTGTATTTTTGTATCAGTATTTTTATAAACATATGCTTTATTTTATGGGTATTTTGCATCTTTATTTTCATACAAATTTACATTGTTTTATTGATATTCTGCTCATTCATTTTGATACGAATTGACATTATTCTATGTGTATTTTGTGTATATTTTTCATACAAATTTACGTTATTTTATGTGTATTTGTTTATATATTTTGACACAAATTTACAATATTTTATGGGTATTTTGTATATACATTTCAAAAGAAATTTACCTAGTTTTATGTGTATTTTGTATATCTATTTTCATACAAACTCAAATTATTTCTATGTATTTTTGTATATATTTTAATATAAATTTTAGTTATGTTATGTGTATTTTGTAAATTTATTTTCATTCAAATATATATTATTTTATTGGTGTTTTGTTGATTTATATTGATACGAATTTACATTATTTTATATGTACTTTGTATATATATTTTTATACGCATTTACATTATTTAATATTTATTTTGAATATATATTTTTATACAAATTCATTGTATTTTATGTGTATTTGTATATATATTTTCATATAAATCTACATTATTTTATGTTTATTTTGTATGTGTATTTTGTATATTTATATTTATCCAAATACACATTCTTTTATTGGTATTTTGTTTATTTATTTTAATTCGAATTTACATTATTTTATGTGTATTTTGTATACATTTTTTTATACGTATTTACTTAATTTAATGTGTATTTTGTATGTATATTTTTATAGAAATCTACGTTATTTTATTTGTATTCGTATATATATTTTGAAACAAATTTACATTGTTTTATATGTATTTTTGGAAATCTCTTTCATTACAAATTTACCTTATTGTATGTGCATTTTGTATATTTATTTCAATAAAAATTTAAATATTTTATGTGTATTTTGGTATATATATTTTTATAAGAAATGCGCTATTTTATGGGAATTGAGCATTTTTATGATCATAAAAATTTACATTATTTTATTAGTATTCGGTGTATTTATTTTGATACGATTTTACATTATTCTATTTGTTTTTTGTATATACTTTTTTATACATATTTACTTTATTTAATGTGTATATTGCATATATATTTTATACAAATTTATTATCTATTATCTATTTTCATACAATGCTATTTTGTTTATTTATTTTGACACGAATTTACATTATTTAATATGTATTTTGTATATATATTTTTATACGTATTTACATAATTTCATATGTATTTTGTATATATATTTCTTTAGAAATTTACTTTATTTTATGTGTATTCGTATATATATTTTGAAACAAATTTACATTGTTTTACATGTATTTTTTAATATCTCTTTCAATACAAATTTACCTTACTGTATATGCATTTTGTATATTTATTTCAATACAAATTTAAATATTTGATGTGTATTTTGGTATATATATTTTTATAAAAAATGCGATATTTTTTGGGAATTTTGCATCTTTATTTTCATACAAATTTACATTATTTTATTGATATTCTGTGTATTTATTTTGATACGATTTTACATTATTCTGTTTGTTTTTTGTATATATATTTTTTTTATACGCATATACATTATTTAATGTGTATCTTGCATATATATTTTATAAACATTTACGTTATTTTAAGTGTATTTGTTTATATATTTTCATTCAAATTTACATTATTTGATGTGTATTTTGTATATGTATTTCAAAACAAATTTACCTAATTTTATGTGTATTTTGTATATTTCTTTTCATACAAATTTAAACTATTTTTGTGTATTTTTGTATATAGTTTTATACAAATTTAGGTTATTTTATGTACGCATTTTGTATATTAATATATGTATTTGTATAATTATTTTGATAAAAATATAAATAATTTTATTTATTTTTGTACATATATTTATATTTTTTATTTATTTTATTTGTATTGTATTTTGTTTATATTTTTTTAAAAAAATCTATGTTATCATATGTATTTGTATAAATATTTTGATACAAATTTACATTATTTTATGTATTTTGTATGTACATTTCAATTCAAATTTAGCTTATTTTAGCTGTATTTTGTATATCTATTTTCATACACATTTAATTACTTCTGTGTATTTTTGTATAATGTTTTATACAAATTTACGATATTTTATGTGTATTTTGTATATTTATATACAATTTATATATCTATTTTCATACAAACTCAAATTATTTCTATGTATTTTTGTATATATTTTAATACAAATTATAGTTATGTTATTTGTATTTTGTAAATATATTTTCATTCAAATATATACTTTTTTATTGGTGTTTTGTTGATTTATATTGATACGAATTTACATTATTTTATATGTACTTTGTATATATATTTTTATACGCATTTACATTATTTAATATTTATTTTGAATATGTATTTTTATACAAATTCATGGTATTTTATAGTATGTATTTTTATATATATTTTCATATAAATTTACATTATTTTATGTGTATTTTGTACATATATTTTATTACAAATCTACCTTATTTTATGTTTATTTTGTATGTGTATTTTGTATATTTATATTTATCCAAATACACATTCCTTTATTGATATTTTGTTTATTTATTTAAATTCGAATTTCCATTATTTTTTGTGTATTTTGTATACATTCTTTTTATACGTATTTACTTAATTTTATGTGTATTTTCTATATATATTTTTATAGAAATCTACGTTATTTTATTTGTATTCGTATATATATTTTGAAACAAATTTACATTGTTTTATATGTATTTTTGCATATCTCTTTCAATACAAATTTACCTTATTGTATGTGCATTTTGTATATTTATTTCAATACAAATTTAAATATTTTATGTGTATTTTGGTATATATATTTTTATAAGAAATGCGCTATTTTATGGGAATTTTGCATCTTTATTTTCATACAAATTTACATTATTTTATTAATATTCGGTGTATTTATTTTGATACGATTTTACATTATTCTATTTGTTTTTTGTATATACTTTTTTATATATATTTACATTATTTAATGTGTATCTTGCATATATATTTTATACAAGTTTATTATCTATTATCTATTTTCATACAAATACACATTCTTTTCATGATATTTTGTTTATTTAATTTGACACGAATTTACATAATTTAACATGTATTTTGTATATATATTTTTATACGTATTTACATAATTTCATATGTATTTTGTATATATATTTCTATAAAAATCTACTTTATTTTATGTGTATTCGTATATTTATTTTGAAAGAAATTTACATTGTTTTATATGTGTTTTATATGTATTTTTGAATATCTCTTTCAATACAAATTTACCTTACTGTATATGCATTTTGTATATTTATTTCAATACAAATTTAAATATTTTATGTGTATTTTGGTAGATATATTTTTATAAAAAATGCGATATTTTTGTGGAGTTTTGCATCTTTATTTTCATACAAATTTACATTATTTTATTAATATTCTGTGTATTTAGTTTTGATACGATTTTGTTTATTTTTTATATTTATTTCACTCAATTTTATATTATTTTATGTGTATATTTGTATTTATATTTAGGTTATTTTATGTGTATTTTCTTTATATATTTTCATCCAAAATTACATTATTTTATTGGTATTTTCTTAATTTAATTCGATACGAATTTAGATTATTTCATAGGTATTTTGAATACATATTTTTTTACTCATTTAAATTATCTAATGTATGTTTTGTATATATATTTTTATGCAAATTTACTTTATTTTATGTGCATTTTTGTACATATATTTTTATAGAAATTTGCGTTATTTTACGTGTATTTTGTATATGTTTTCTCACACAAATTTACATTATTTTATTGGTATTTTGTTTATTTATTTTGATACGAGTTACAAGATTATATGTGTATTTTGTACATATTTTTTTATACGTATTTACATTTTTTAATGTGTATTTTGTTTATATATTTTTTTTTAAATTTACTTTATTATATGTGTATTTGTATAAATATTTTGATACAAATATACATTATTTTATGTATTTTGTATATATATTTCAATACAAATTTGATTACATTTTTATGAAATATATATACAAAATACACATAGAATAATGTAAAATTGTATCAAAATAAATACACAGAATGTCAATAAAATAATGTAAATTTGTATGAAAATAAAGATGCAAAATACCCATAAAATAAAGCATATTTTTATAAAAATACATATACAAAAATACAGAAAGAATAATTAAATTTGTTTCAAAATTAATATACGAAATGAACAAACAATATGGTAAATTTGTATTGAAATAGATATGCAAAACACACATAAAACTAGGTAAATTTATTTCAAAATATATATACGAATACACATAAAAAAAACGTAATTTTCTATAAAAATATATATAAGAAATACATACAAAAATACACAAAAATAATTTAAATTTGTATGAAAATAAATATACAAAATACACATTAAATTAGGTAAATTTGTATTAAAATACATATACAAAATATACATCAAATAATGTAGATTTGAATGAAAATATATAAACAAATACACTTTAAATAACCTAAATTTGTATAAAATACATATACAAAATACACATTAAATAATGCAAATATGAATGAAAAAAATATAAACAAAACACAAATAGAATAGGGTAAAATCGTATCAAAATAAATACACAGAATATTAGTAAAATAATGTAAAATTGTATGAAAATAAAGATGCAAAATACCCATAAAATAAGGCATTTTTTAGAATATATATATATATATATATATATATATATATATATATATATATATATATATATATATATATATATATATATATATATATATATATATATATATATATATATATATATATATATATATATATATATACCAAAATACACATAAAATATTTAAATTTGTATTAAACTAAATATTCAAAATACACATTCATTAAGGTAAATTTGTATTGAAATAGATATGCAAAATACATATAAAACTATGTAAATTTGTTTAAAAATATGTAAATTTTTATGAGAAAACATATAGAAAATACACATAAAATAAATAAATTTTTATAAAAATATATGTACAAAAATGTACATAAAATAAATTTGCATTAAAAAATATATACAAAACGCACATTACATAATGTAAATGAGTTAAACATATGTATACAAAATACCTATGAAAAAATCTAAACTCGTATCGAGTTAAATAAAGAAAATACCAATAAAATAATGTAATTTTGGATGAAAATATATATAGAAAGTACACATAAAACTAGGTAAATAAAAATACAAATATACACATAAAATAATATAAAATTGAATGAAATAAATATACAAAATAAAAATAAAATAAGGTAAATTTGTAATGAAAAATATGTAAAAATACACAAAATAATATAAGTTTGTATGAAAATATATATACAAATACACATAAAATAACATGAATTTGTATAAAATTTGTATCAAAATAAATACGTATACACACAATAAAATAATGTAAATTTTTATTAAAATATATATACAAAATATACATAAAATAATGTAAATACGTAGAAAAATATATATACAAAATACACATAAAATAATGTAAACTCGTATCAAAATAAATAAACAAAATTATAATAAAAGAATGTAAATTTGTAAGAAATATATATACAAAAAACAAATAAAATAACAAAAATTTGTATAAAAATAAATACAAAAATACACAAAAATAATTTAAATTTGTTTGAAAATAGATATGCAAAATACACATAAAGCTAGGCAAATTTGTAGTGAAATACATATACAAAATACACATAAAATAATGTAAATTTGTATGAAAATATTTAAACAAATACACATAAAATAACGTAAATTTGGATAAAATATATATACAAAATATACATTAAATAATGTAAATATGTATAAATATATATATATATATATATATATATATATATATATATATATATATATAAATATATATATATATATATATATATATATATATATATATATATATATATATATATATATATATATATATATATATATATATATATACAAAATACTCATAGAATAATGTTAAATCGTATCAAAATAAATAAACAGAATATCAATAAAATAATTTAAATTTGTATGAAAATAAGGATGCAAAATACCCATATTATAACGCATATATGCATAAAAATATATATACAAAAATACACATGAAATAATTAAATTTGTATTGAAATAAATATAGAAAATGCATATACAATAAAGTAAATTTGTATTGAAATACATATGCAAAATACACTTCAATAATGTAAATTTGTATCAAAATATATATACGAATAAACATAAAATAGAGTGAATTTCTATGAAAATATACGTACAAAATACATATAAAATGATGTAAATAGTATAAAAATATATATACCAAATACAACTAAAATAATGTAAATTCGTATCAAAATAAACAAACAAAATTCCGATAAAAGAACGTATAATTGTAGGAAAATATATATACAAAATACACATAAAATAACGAAAATTTGTAAAAAAAATGTAGAAAAAAAAAACAGATTTAATTTCAATTTTTATGAAAATTGATATACAAAATACACATATTATTAGTTAAATTTGTCTTTAAATACATGTACAAAATACACTTAAAATAAAGAAAATTTGTATGAAATGAAAACAAATACACATAAAATAACGTACATTTGTATTAAATATATATACAAAATACACATAGAATAATGTAAAATCGTATCAAAATAAATACACAAAATATCAATGAAATAATGTAAATTTGTATGAAAATAAAGATGCAAAATACCCATAAAATAAGGCATATTTTTATAAAAATACATATACATAAATACACATTCAATAATTAAATTTGTAGTAAAATTAATATACAAAATGCACATACAATAAGGTAAATTTTTATGAAAAAAATATGCTAAATACACATAAAACAATGTAAATTTGTTTCAAAATATATATACGAATACAAATAAAATAACGCAGATTTCTATAGAAATATATACAAAATACACTTCAGATGCTGTAAATACGTATAAAAATATATATACAAAATAGACATTAAATAATGTAAATTCGTGTCAAAATAAATAAACAAAATATCAATAAAAGAATGTGTATTAGTATGAAAATAGATATACAAAATACACATAAAATAATGTAAATTTGTATAAAACTATATACAAAAATACACAAAAATAATTTAAATTTGTTTGAAAATAAATATACAAAATACACATAAAATTAGGTAAATTTGTATTGAAATACATTTACAAAATACACATAAAATAATGTAAATTTGAATGAAAATACCTAAACAAATACACTTAAGATAACGTAAATTTGTAAATCGTATCAAAATAAATACACAGAATATTAATAAAATAATATAAATTTGTATGAAAATAAAGGAGCAAAATACCCTTAAAATAACCAGTTTTTTTTAAATATATACCAAAATACATATAATTTTTTTTAATTTGTATTAAAATAAATATACAAAATGCACATACAATAAGGTAAATTTATATTGAAATAGATATGCAAAATACATATAAAAAATGTAAAATTTGTTTCAAAATATATATACGAATACACATAAAATAACGAAGATTTCTATAAAAATATATATACAAAATACACATAAAATGAAGTAAATACGTATAAAAAAATGTATACAAAATACACATAAAATAATGTAAACTCGTATCAAAATAAATAAACAAAATACCAATAAAAGAAAGTGTATTTATATAAATATAAATATAAAAAATACGCATAAAATAACGTAAATTTATATAATTCTATATACAAAAATACACAGAAATAATTAAATTTGTATGGAAAAAGATATATAAAATACACACAAAATAAGCTAAATTTGAATTCAAATATATATACAAAATACATAAAATAAAGCAAATTTGTATCAAAATATTTATACAAATACACATATAATAACGTAAATTTGTATAAAAATATATAAGCAAAATACACATTAAATAATGTAAATACGTATAAAAAAATATATACAAAATACACATATAATCATGTAATTCGTATGAAAATAAATAAACAA
Organism: Eriocheir sinensis; assembly: GCF_024679095.1. Lineage (NCBI taxonomy): Eukaryota > Metazoa > Arthropoda > Malacostraca > Decapoda > Varunidae > Eriocheir > Eriocheir sinensis. Next base: position 98,977 of record NW_026110962.1, on the reverse strand, counting down.
AATACCAATAAAATAATGTAAATTTGTATGAGAAAACATATACAAAATACACATAAAATTACGTAAATTTCTATAAAAATATATGGATAGAAATGCACATAAAATAAATTTGAATAAAAATATATATACAAAACACACATTAGATCATGTAAATGAGTATAAAAATATTTATTCAAAATAGCTATGAAATAATCTAAATTCGTATCGAATTAAATTAAGAAAATACCAATAAAATATTGTGATTTTGAATGAAAATATATATAGAAAATAAATATAAAATAACCTAAATACAATTACAAATATACAAATAAAATAATTTAAAATTTAATGAAATAAATATACAAAATTAACATAAAAAAAGGTAAATTAATAATGAAATAAATGTAAAAGAACACATAAAATAGTATAAATTTGTATGAAAATATATATACAAATAAACATAAAATAACTTGAATTTGTATAAAATTTGTATCAAAATATATACGAATACACACAATAAAATAACGTAATTTTTTATGAAAATGTATATACAAAATACACATAAAATAATTTAAATACGTAGAAAATTGTGTATACAAAATACACATAAAATAATGTAAATTCGTATCAAAATAAATGAACAAAATTCCAATAAAAGAATGTATATTTGTAGGAAATTATATATACAAAATTCAAATAAAAGAACTAAAATTTGTCTGAAAATATATACAAAAATACACAAAAATAAATTAAATTTGTTTGAAAATAGATATGCAAAATTCACATAAAATTAGGAAAATTTGTATTGAAACTCATATACAAAATACACATAAAATAGAGGATGTTTGTTTGAAAATATATAAACAAATACACATAAAATAACGTAAATATGGATAAAATATAAATACAAAATAAACATTAAATAATGTAAATATGTATAAAAAAAATACAGAATATACAAAAATAGATATGCAAAATACATATAAACAATGTAAATTTGTTTCAAAATATATATACGAATACAATTGAAATAAGGTAGATTTATATAAAAATATATATACAAAATACACATAAAATTAAGTAAATACGTATAAAAAAATGTATACAAAATACACATAAAATAATGTAAAATCGTATCAAAATAAATAAACAAAATACCAATAAAAGAATGTGTATTTGTATAAATATAAATATACAAAATACACATTAAATAACGTAAAATTGTTTAAAACCATACACAAAAATACACAAAAGTAATTAAATTTGTATGAAAATAGATATATAAAATACACATAAAATAAGCTAAATTTGAATATATATACAAAGTATATAAAATAATGTAAATTTGTATCAAAATATTTGTAAAAATACACATATAATAAAGTGAATTTGTATAAAAATATATAAACAAAATACTCATTAAATAATGTATATAAGTATAAATTTTTTGTACAAAATACACATATAATAATGTAATTCGTATCAAAATAAATAAACAAAATACCAATAAAATAATGTAAATTTGTATGAGAAAACATATACAAAATACACAAAATAACGCAAATTTCTATAAAAATATATGTACAAAAATGCACATAAAATAAAGTAAATTTGCATAAAAATATATATACAAAACACATATTAAATAATGTGTATATATATATATATATATATATATATATATATATATATTTAAATATATATATATATATATATATATATATATATATATATATATATATATATATATATATATATATATATATATATATATATATGGCTGGAGTAGGTAGGAAGACACCTACCGAACGGGCGCAAGCCACTCCCGGTGAGGTATATATGGGAGGTGAGAAGGGAGCTGAAGCCCTCCAAAGACCCTTCCCATGTCCTCACTAACCGTTTCCCTATTGTCTCACCAACACCGGAGAGTAGTTCAGCATGCTCTCTAAAGACAGATCCTCTCTTTATCCACACCACACTACATTCTCACAACATATACACCTTTTCCCAAAATTAAAATTTCAAAATGGCGCACATACACCAAGCCTCGGAGTCCCCGCCTGGGGGGGGGACCACAAATTCCCCCAGGGAGGACTCCCCTTCTGGCTGCCGACCCGAGAGGTGTCTTGATAACTCCTCGAACCTCTTTCTTCTCAATTTCTGCAACATTCGCGGTCTTCGCTCTAATTTTCATTCTGTGGAACATCATCTCTCCTCCTCTAAACCTCACCTTCTCTTCCTTACTGAAACACAGGTTTCTGAGGCTACTGACAGCAATCTCTACTCTGTTTCCTCCTACTATCTCTATCCTAAATTTCAATCCAAAGCTGGATGTTGCGCCTACGTGCGCAACGACATCACTTGCTCTCGTGCCCACGACCTTGACTCTTCTGAATTTTCCACCATCTGGTTAAGACTTCACTGTCATTCTATTACTAAATACATCTGTGCTGTTTATCTCTCACCTAACTCTACCAACTATGTAAAATTCTTTGACTATTTGAATTCTAAAGTGGAGCACATCTTGACCCACTCTCCCTTCGCTGAAATCTCCATCCTAGGAGATTTCAATGTTCACCACCAGCTTTGGCTTTCATCCTCTTTCACTGACCATCCTGGTGAACAAGCCTACAACTTTGCTATCCTCAACGACCTAGAGCAGTTGGTCCAGCACCCTACACGTATTCCTGACCGTCTTGGAGATCGGCCCAACATTCTAGACCTCTTCCTTACCTCAAACCCTTCTGCTTATTCTGTCAAACTGTTCTCTCCGTTGGGCTCCTCCGATCACAATCTTATTTCTGCATCCTGTCCTATCGCTCCTGTACACCCTCTGGACCCACCGAAGAGGCGATGCTTCTGGCATTTTGCTTCAGCTCGGTGGGACGACCTGAGGATGTACTTTTCCGATTTCCCGTGGAATGATTATTGCTTCCAGGATAGAGACCCCTCTGTGTGTGCTCAGCGCATCACAGAGGTGATTGTCTCTGGAATGGAGGCATACATTCCTCGTTCTTTCTCTACTCCTCACGCTAAAAAGCCTTGGTTTAATCACGCTTGTTCTCGTGCTGTCAATGATAGAGAGGTAGCTCACAAAAGATACCAGAGCCTTCAAACTAATGCTAATTATGAACTTTACATTTCTGCCCGAAATCGTGCCAAATCTATTATCCGACTAACCAAAAATTCTTTCATTAATAGAAAATGTCAAAACCTTGCTTTCTCTAACTCTTCCCGTGACTTCTGGTATCTAGTCAAAAACATCTCGTCCAACTTCACTTCTTCATCTTTCCCTCCACTCCTCAGTCCTGACGGCAACACTGCCGTCTCATCTATCTCTAAGGCTGAACTCTTCTCTCAAACTTTTTCTAAAAACTCCACTCTGGACGATTCTGGGCATATTCCTCCTACTCATCCCCCCTCTGACTCCTTTATGCCTGTTATAAAGATTCTTCAAAATGATGTTTTCTATGCCCTCTCTGGCCTCACTCCTCAGAAGGCTTATGGACCTGATGGAGTGCCTCCTATTGTCCTTAAAAACTGTGCCTCCGTGCTGTCACCCTGCCTGGTCAAACTCTTTCGCCTCTGCCTGTCAACATCTACCTTTCCTTCTTGCTGGAAGTATGCCTTCATACAGCCTGTACCTAAGAAGGGTGACCGCTCCAATCCCTCAAACTACCGTCCTATTGCTTTACTTTCTTGTCTATCTAAAGCTTTTGAATCAATCCTTAACCGGAAGATTCAAAAGCACCTTTCCACTTCTGACCTTCTATCTGATCGCCAGTATGGGTTCCGCAAGGGGCGTTCTACTGATGATCTCCTAGCCTTCTTAACTGACTCTTGGTCATCCTCTCTTAGCCGTTTCGGTGAAACTTTTGCTATTGCGCTGGACATATCAAAAGCTTTTGATAGGGTCTGGCACAAATCTTTGCTTTCTAAACTACCCTCCTACGGTTTCTATCCTTCTCTGTACCTTTATCTCCAGTTTCCTTTCTGACCGTTCTATTTCTGCCGTGGTAGACGGTCACTGTTCTTCCCTAAATCTATTAACAGTGGTGTCCCACAGGGTTTTGTCCTATCTCCCACTCTTTTCTGTTGTTCATTGATGATCTTCTTTCCAAAACGAACTGTCCTATCCATTCCTACGCCGATGATTCCACTCTGCATTATTCAACTTCTTTAATAGAAGACCCACCTTCAGGAACTTAACGACTCAAGGCTGGAGGCTGCAGAACGCTTAGCCTCAGACCTTACTATTATTTCCGATTGGGGCAAGAAGAACCTGGTGTCCTTCAACGCCTCAAAAACACAGTTTCTCCACCTATCCACTCGACACAATCTTCCAAACAACTATCCCCTATTCTTTGACAACACCCAGCTATCACCTTCCTCAACACTAAACATCCTCGGTCTATCCTTAACTCAAAATCTCAACTGGAAACTTCATATCTCATCTCTTACTAAATCAGCTTCCTCGAGGCTGGGCGTTCTGTACCGTCTCCGCCAGTTCTTCTCCCCTGCACAGTTGCTGTCCATATACAGGCCTTGTCCGCCCTCGTATGGAGTATGCATCTCATGTGTGGGGGGGGCTCCACTAACACAGCTCTTCTGGACAGAGTGGAGGCAAAGGCTCTTCGTCTCATCAACTCTCCTCCTCATACTGATAGTCTTCTACCTCTTAAATTCCGCCGCAATGTTGCCTCTCTTTCTATCTTCTATCGATATTTCCACGCTGACTGCTCTTCTGAACTTGCTAACTGCATGCCTCCCCCTCCCGCGGCCCCGCTGCACTCGACTTTCTACTCATGCTCATCCCTATACTGTCCAAACCCCTTATGCAAGAGTTAACCAGCATCTTCACTCTTTCATCCCTCACGCTGGTAAACTCTGGAACAATCTTCCTTCATCTGTATTTCCTCCTGCCTACGACTTGAACTCTTTCAAGAGGAGGGTATCAGGACACCTCTCCTCCCGAAACTGACCTATCTTTCGGCCACCTCTTTGGATTCTTTTTAGGAGAAGCGAGTATCGGGCTTTTTTATTAATGTTTACTTTTTTGTGCCCTTGAGCTGTCTCCTTTATATATATATATATATATATATATATATATATATATATATATATATATATATATATATATATATATATATATATATATATATATATATATATATATATATATATATATATATATATATATATATATATATATATATATATATATATATATATATATATATATATATATATATATATATATATATATATCTATATATATATATCTATATATATATATATATATATATATATATATATATATATATATATATATATATATATATATATATATATATATATATATATATACGTATGCGTATATATGTAGCAAAATATATATACAAAATACAAATAAAATAAGTAAAATTTGTATAAAAATATATTAAAAAATAAACAAAAATAATTTAAATTTGTTTGAAAATAGATATGCAAAATACACATAAAACTAGGCAAATTTGTATTGAAATACATACACAAAATACACATAAAATAATGTAAATTTGTATAAAAATATATAAACAAATACACATAAAAAAAAGTAAATTTGGATCAAGTATATATACAAAATAAACATTAAATAATGTAAATATGTATAAAAAATATATATACAAAATACACATAGAATAATGTTAAATCGTATCAAAATAAATAAACAGAATATCAATTTTTAGTATTTTGTATATCTATTTTCATACAAATACACATTCTTTTAGTGATATTTTGTCTATTTTTTTTTAAACGAATTTACATTATTTAATGTGTATTGTGTATATATATTTTTATACGTATTTACGTCATTTCATCTATTTTTTGTATATATATTTCTATAGAAATCTACGTTATTTTATGTGTATTCGTATATATATTTTGAAAGAAATATACAATGTTTTATGTGTATTTTGCATATTCTTTCAATACAAATTTACCGTATCGTATGTGCATTTTGTATATTAATTTTAATACAAATTTAACTATTATATGTGTATTTTTGTATATGTAATTTTATAAAAATATTCTTTATTTTATGGGTATTTTGCATCTTTATTTTCATAGAAATTTACATTATTTTATTGATATTCTGTCTATTTTATTTTATACGATTTTACATTATTCTATGTATATTTTGTATATATATTTTATACAAATGAACGTTATTTTATGTGAATTTGTTTTAATTTCATACAAATTTACATTATTTTACGTGTATTTTGTACATCTATTTAAATACTAATTTAACTTATCATATGTGTATTTTGTATATCTATTTTCATAGGAATTGAAATTAATTTTGTGTATTTTTGTATATATTTTCATACAAATTTTCCTTATTTTATGTGTATTTTGTATATTTATTTTCCTACAAATATACGTTCTTTAATCGGAATTTTGTTTATTTATTATGATACGAATTAACATTATCTTAGGTATATTTAGTATATATATTTTCTTCATTTTATGTGTATTTTGTATATATATTTTCATTCAAAATTACAATATTTTATTGGTATTTTCTTAATTTAATTCGATACGAGTTTAGATTATTTCATAGGTATTTTGTATAAATATTTTCTTACTCATTTACATTATCTAATGTGTGTTTTGTATATATATTTTTATGCAAATTTATTTGATGTGCATTTCTGTACATATATTTTATGTGTATTTACAAGTTTACATTATTTTATTGGTATTTTGTTTATTTATTTTCATACGAGTTACATGATTATATGTGTATTTTGTATATATTTTTTTATACGTATTTACATTATTTAATGTGTATTTTGTTTATATATTTTTATACAAATTTAAGTTATTATATGTGTATTTGTATAAATATTTTAATACAAATTTGCTTTATTTTATATATTTTGTATATATATTTCAATTCAAATTTAGCTTATTTTGTGTGTATTTTATATATCTATTTCCATACAAATTTAATTATTTCTGTGTATTTTTGTATATAGTTTTATATAAATTTACGTTATTTTATGCGTATTTTTTATATTTATATTTATACAAATACACATTCTTTTATTGGTATTTTGTTGATTTATTTTGAAACGAATCTACATTATTTTATGTGTATTTTGTATACATTTTTTAATACGTATTTTCTTCATTTTATGTGTATTTTGTATATATATTTTCATAGAAATCTACGTTATTTTATGTGTATTCGTATATATATTTTGAAGCAAATTTACATTGTTTTATATGTATTTTGCATATCTATTTTAATACAAATTTAAATTAGTGTATGTGTATTTTGTATAATTATTTTAATACAAATTTAATTTTTTATGTGTATTTTGGTATATATATTTTTATAAGAAAATGCATTATTTTATGGGTATTTTTCTTCTTTATTTTCATACAAATTTACATTATTTTATTAATATTCTGTGTATTTATTTGATACGATTTTACAATATTCTATTTGTATTTTCTATATATTTTTTTCATACATATTTACATTATTTAGTTTGTATTTTGTATATATATTTTATACAAATTTATTTTGTATATATATTTTTATAGAAATCAACGTTATTTTGAGTATTCGAATATATATTTTGAAACAAATTTACATTGCTTTATATGTATTTTGCATATCTATTTCAATACAAATATACCTTAATGAATGTGGATTTTGTATATTTATTTTAATGCAAATTTAAATATTTTATGTGTATTTTGGTATATATATATATATATATATATATATATATATATATATATATATATATATATATATATATATATATATATATATATATATATATATATATATATATATATATATATATATATATATATATATATATATATATATATATATATATATATATATATATATATATATATGTATTTCGCATATTTGTATATTCGTATATATATTTTGATACAAATTTACATTATTTATGTGTATTTTGCATATCTATTTCAATACAAATGTACTTTATTGTATGTGCATTTTGTATATTTATTTTAATACAAATTAAATTATTTTATGTGTATTTTTGAATATATATTTTTATGCAAATATGCGTTATTTGATGGGTATTTTGCATCTTTTTCATACATATTTTCATTAATTATTGATATTCTGTTTATTTATTTGTATTGATATATATATATATATATATATATATATATATATATATATATATATATATATATATATATATATATATATATATATATATATGTATATATATATATATATATATATATATATACATATATATATATATATATATATATATATATATATATTTTTTAAACGTATTTACATTATTTGATGTTTATTTTGTATAAATATTTGATCCAAATTTACGTAATTTTATGTGTATTTGTTTATATATTTTTATACAAATTTACATTATTTTATGTGTATTTTGTATATGTATTTCAATACAAATTTGCCTAATTTTATGTGTATTTTGCATATCTATTTTCAAACAAATTTAAATTATTTTTGTGTATTTTGAATATATTTTTATTCAAATTTTACTTATTTTATATATATATATATATATATATATATATATATATATATATATATATATATATATATATATATATATATATAGACATATATATATATATATATATATATATATATATATATATATATATATACCTATATATATATATATATATATATATATATATATATATATATATATATATATATATATATATATATATATATATATATATATATATGTATGTATATATATATATATATATATATATATATATATATATATATATTATTTCATAGGTATTTTGTATACATATTTTTATACGCATGTACATTATTTAATGTGTGTTTTGTATATATATTTTTATGCAAATTTACTTTATTTTATGTGCATTTTTGTACATATATTTTTATAGAAATTTGCGTTATTTTGTGTATTTTGTATATGTTTTCTCATACAAATTTACATTATTTTATTGGTATTTTGTTTATTTATTTTGATACGAGTTACATTATTATATGTTAATTTTGTAACAAAAAAATTATACCTATTTACATTATTTAATGAGTATTTTGTTTATATATTTTTATTCAAATTCACTTTATTATATGTGTATTTTTACAAATATTTTGATTCAAATTTACATTATTTTATATACTTTGTATATATATTTGAATTCAAATTTAGCTTATTTTATGTGTATTTTGTATATCTATTTTCATACAAATTTAATTACTTTTGTGTATTTTTGTGTATAGTTTTAAACAAATTTACGTTTTTTAATGTGTATTTTGTATATTTATATTTATACAAATACACATTCTTTTATTGGTATTTTGTTTATCTATTTTTATACGAATTTACATTATTTTATGTGTATTTTGTATACATTTTTTTATACGTATATACTTAATTTTATGTGTATTTTGTATATATATTTTTATAGAAATCTACCTTATTTCCTGTGTATTCGTATATATATTTTGAAACAAATTTACATTGTTTATATTTATTTTGCATATCTATTTTTGTGTATTCTGTATTTTTTTTTATACATATTTACTTTATTTAATGTTTATTTTGTATTGATATTTTATCCATATTTACGTTATTTTATGTGTATTTGTGTATATATTTTCAAACAAACTTACTTTATTTTATGTGTATTTTGTATATGTATTTCAATACAAATTTTCCTTATTTGATGTGAATTTTACATATCTATTTTCAAACAAATTTAATTGATTTTTGTGTATTTTTGTATATATTTTCAGACAAATTTTAGTTCTTTTATTTGAATTTTGTATATATATTTTTCTACAAATATGCATTCTTTTATTGGAATTTTGTTCATTTATTTTGATACGAAATTACATTATTTTATGTGTATTTTGTATACATAATTTTCTACGTATTTAAATTATTTTATGTGTATTTTGTATATACATTTTCATAAAAATTTACGTTATTTTATAGTGTGTATTCGTATATATCTTGATACAAATTTTATACAAATTCAAGTTATTTTATGTTTATTTGTATATATATTTTCATACAAATTTATATTATTTTATGTGTATTTTTACATTTATTTCATTATTAATTTACCTTTTTTATGTTTATTTTGTATATTTATTTCATTAAATTTTAAATTATTTTATGTGTATATTTCTAATTGTATTTAGGTTATTTTATGTTTATTTTTTATGTATATTTTAATTCAAAATTACAATATTTTATTGGTATTTTCTTAATTTAATTCGATATGAATTTAGATTATTTCATAGGTATTTTGTATAAATATTTTTATACTCATTTACATTATCTAATGTGTGTTTTGTATATATATTTTTATTCAAATTTATTTTATGTGCATTTCTATACATATATTTTTATAGAAATTTACATTATTTTATGTGTATTTTGTATGTTTTCTCATACAAATTTACATTATTTTATTGCTATTTTGTTTATTTATTTTCATACGAATTACATGATTATATGTGTATTTTGTATATATTCTTTTATACGTATTTACATTATTTAATGTGTATTTTGTTTATATATTTTTATACAAATTTACGTTATTATATGTGTATTTGTATAAATATTTTGATACAAATTTGCTTTATTTTATGTATTTTGTATATATATTTGAATTCAAATTTAGCTTATTTTGTGTGTATTTTATATATCTATTTCAATACAGATTTAATTATTTCTGTGTATTTTTGTATATAGTTTTATATAAATTTACGTTATTTTATGCGTATTTTTTATATTTATATTTATACAAATAGACATTCTTTTATTGGTATTTTGTTGATTTATTTTGATACGAGTTTACATTATTTTATGTGTATTTTGTATACATTTTTTTATACGTATTTACTTCATTTTATGTGTATTTTGTATATATATTTTTATAGAAATCTTCGTTATTTTATGTGTATTCGTATATATATTTTGAAACAAATTTTATATTGTTTTATATGTATTTTGCATATCTATTTCAATATAAATTTACCTTATTGTATGTGCATTTTGTATATTTATTTTAATACAAATTTAAATTTTTTATATGCATATTGGTATATATATTTAAAAAAAAATGGGTTATTTTATGGGTATTTTGCTCCTTTATTTTCATACAAATTTACATTATTTTTTTAATATTCTGTGTATTTATTTTGATACGATTTTACATTATTCTATTTGGGTTTTGTATATATATTTTTTTTATACATATTTACATTACTTAATGTGCGTTTAGTATATATATATTTTATACAAATTTACGTTATTTTAAGTGTATTTGTTTATGTATTTTCATTCAAATTTACATTATTTTATGTGTATTTTGTAAATGTATTTCAATACAAATTTACCTAATTTTATGTGTATTTTGTATATTTATTTTCACACAAATTTAAATTATTTTTGTGTATTTTTGTATATAGTTTTATACAAATTTAGGTTATTCTGTGTTTTGTATATATATTTTTATGCAAATTTACTTTATTTCATGAGCATTTTTCTACATATATTTTTATAGAAATTTGCGTTATTTGTATATGTTTTCTCATACAAATTTACATTATTTTATTGCTATTTTGTTTATTTATTTTGATACGAATTACATGATTATATGCGTATTTTGTACATATTTTTTATACGTATTTACATTACTTAATGTGTATTTTGTTTATATATTTTTAAACAAATCTTACTTATTATATATATTTGTATAAATATTTTGATACAAATTTACATTATCTTATGTATTTTGTATATACATCTCAATTCAAATTTAGCTTATTTTAGCTGTATTTTGTATATCTATTTTCATACAAATTTAAATACTTCTGTGTATTTTTGTATATAGTTTTATACAAATCTACGATATTCTATGTGTATTTTGTATATTTATATTTATACAAATACACATTCTTATATTGGTATTTTGTTTATTTATTTTGATACGATTTTACATTATTCTATGTGTATTTTGTATTCATTTTTTTATACGTATTTACTTCATTTTATGTGTATTTTGTATATATTTTTATAGAAATCTACGTTATTTTATGTGAATTCGTATATATATTTTGAAACAAATTTACATTGTTTTATATGTATTATGCATATCTATTTCAATACAAATTTACCTTATTGTATGAGTTTTTTATATATTTATTTTAATACAAATTTAATTTTTTTATGTGTATTTTGGAATATATATTTTTATAAATAAAAAAAAGCGTTATTTTATGGGTATTTTGCTTCTTTATTTTCATACAAATTTACATTATTTTATTAATATTCTGTGTATTTATTTTCATACAATTTTACATTATTCTATTTGTGTTTTGTACATATTTTTTTGATACAAATTTACGTTATTTTAATTGTATTTGTTTATGTATTTTCATTCAAATTTACATTATTTTATGTGTATTTTGTATATGTATTTCAATACAAATTTACCTAGTTTTATGTGTATTTTGTATATTTATTTTCAAACAAATATAAAATATTTTTGTGTATTTTTGTAAATAGTTTGATACAAATTTAGGTTATTTTATGTGTATTTCGTATATCTATTTTCATACAAATACACATTCTTTTATTGATATTTTGTTTATTTATTTTGACGCGAATTTACATTATTTAATGTGTATTTTGTATATATATTTTTATACGTATTTACATAATTTCATCTGTATTTTGTATAGTTTTAAACAAATTTACATTATTTATTGTGTATTTTGTATATTTATATTCATACAAACCCAAATTCTATTATTGGTATTTTGTTTATTTATTTTGATACGAATTTACATTATTTTATGTGTATTTTGTATACATTTTTTATACGTATTTACTTAATTTTATGTGCATTTTGTATATATTTTTTTATAGAAATCTACCTAATTTCATGTGTATTCGTATATATATTTTGAAACAAATTTACATTGTTTATATATATTTTGCATATCTATTTTTGATTATTCTGTATTTATTTTTGTTATACATATTTACATTATTTAATGTTTACTTTGTTTATATATTTAATACAAATGTACGTTATTTTATGTGTATTTGTTTTCTTTTCATACAAATTTTCATTATTTTATGTGTATTTTGTACATGTATTTAAAGACAAATTTAACTAATTATAAGTGTATTTTGTATATCAATTTTCATTAATTTTTTTTTGTATATATTTTTATAAAAATTTGCGTTATTTTATGTGTATTTTGATGATTTATTTTCCTACATATATACGTTCTTTTATCGGAATTTTGTTTGTTTATATTGATACGAATTTACATTATTTTAGGTGTATCTCGTATATATATTTTTATACTATTTACATCATTTTATATGTATTTTGTATGTATATTTTCATAGAAATTTACTCTATTTTATGTGTATTCGTATATATATTTTGATACAATTTACATTATTGATGTGTATTTTGCATATGTATTTCAATACAAATTTACTTTATTGTATATGCATTTTGTATACTTATTTTAATACAAATTTAATTATTTCATGTGTATTTTTGTATATATATTTTTATGCATATATACGTTATTATGTGGGTATTTTGCATCTTTATTTTCATACCAATTTAAATCATTCTATTGATATTCTGTCTATTTATTTCGATACGATTTAACATTATTCTATGTGTATTTTGTATATATATTTTTATACATATTTACATTATTTAATGTATATTTTGTATATATATTTTATCCAAATTTACGTTATTTTATTTGTATTTGTTTTTATATTTTCCTACAAATTTACATTATTTTATGTGTATTTTGTATATGTATTTCAATACAAATTTGCCTAACTTTATGTGTATTTTGCGTATCTATTTTCAAAAAAATTTAAATTATTTTTGTGTATTTTTGTATTTATTTTTATACAAATTTTAGTTATTTTATTTGTATTTTGAAAATATATTTTCCTACAAATATACATTCCTTTATTATAATTTTGTTTATTTATTTTGATACGAGTTTACATTATTTTATGTGTATTTTGTATATATATTTTTCTACGTATTTTTCTACGTATTTCTACGTATTTACAAATACAAATTTACACATAAAATAAATATTTAATGTGTATTTTCTATATATATTTCATACAAATTTACGTTATTTTAAGTGTATTTGTTTATATATTTTCATTCATATTTACACTATTTTATGTGTATTTTGTATATGTATTTCAATAGAAATTTACCTAATTTTATTTATATTTTGTATATATATTTTTATACAAATTAAAATTATTTTTTGTGTATTTTTGTATAGAGTTTTATACATATTTACAATATTTTATGTGTATTTTTTATATCTATTTTCATACAAATACACATTCTTTTATTGATATTTTGTTTATTTATTTTGATGCGAGTTTACATTATTTAATGTGTATTGTGTATATATATTTTTATACTTATTTACGTCATTTCATGTGTATTTTGTATATATATTTCTATAGAAATATACGTTATTTTATGTGTATTCGTATATGTATTTTCAAACAAATATATATTATTTTATGTGCATTTTGCATATTTTTTCAATACAAACTTACATTTTTGTTCGTGCATTTTGTATATTAATTTTAATACAAATTTAATTATTCTATGTGTATTTTTGTATATGTATTTTTATAAAAATATGCTTTATTTTATGGGTATTTTGCATCTTTATTTTCATACTAAATTACATTATTTTATTGATATTCTGTGTATTTATTTTGATACGTGTTTACATTATTCTATGTATATTCTGTATAAATATTTCATACAAATGTACATTATTTTATGTGAATTTGTTTTCATTTCATACAAATTTACATTATTTTATGTGTGTTTTGTACATGTATTTAAATTCCAATTTAACTAATTATATGTGTATTTTGTATATCTATTTTCATACAAATTGAAATTAATTCTGTGTATTTTTGTATTTATTTTTATTCAAATTTTCGTAGTTTTATGTGTATTTTGTATATTTATTTTCCTACAAATATACGTTCTTTTATCGGAATTTCGTTTATTTATTTTGATACGAATTTTCATTATTTTAGGTGTATTTGATATATATATTTTTATACTTATTTTACTTAATTTTATATGTATTTTGAATATACATTTTCATAGAAATTTACTCTATTTTATGTGTATTCATATATATATTTTGATACAAATTTTCTTTATTGTATGTGCCTTTTGTATATTTATTTCAATACTAATTTAATTATTTTATGAGTATTTTTGTATATATATTTTTAAACAAATATGCGTTATTATATGGGTAATTTGCATCTTTATTTTCATACAAATTTACATTATTTTATTGATATTCTATTTATTTTGATACGATTTTACGTTATTCTGTGTATTTTGTATATATATTTTTAGACATATTTACATTATTTAATGTATATTTTGTATATATATTTTATGGAAATTTACGTTATCTTATGTGTATTTGTTTTTATATTTTCATACAAATTTACATTATTTTATGTATTTTGTATATACATTTCAATTCAAATTTAGCTTATTTTATCTGTATTTTGTATATCTATTTTCATACAAATTTAATTACTTCTGTGTATTTTTGTATATAGTTTTATACAAATTTACGTTATTTTATGTGTATTTTGTATATTTATATTACTACAAATACACATTCTTTTATTGATATTTTGTTTATTTATTTTGATACGATTTTACATTATTATATGTGTATTTTGTATACATTTTTTTTATACGTATTTACTTCATTTTATGTGTATTTTGTATATATTTTTATAGAAATCTACGTTATTTTATGTGTATTCGTATATATATTTTGAAACAAATTTACATTGTTTTATATGTATTTTGCATATCTATTTCAATACAAATTTACCTTATTGTATGTGCATTTTTTATATTTATTTAAATACAAATTTTAATATTTTATGTGTATTTTGGTATATATATTTTTATGAAAAATGCGTTATTTTATGGGTATTTTGCATCTTTATTTTCATACAAATTTACATTATTTTTTTAATATTCTATTTTTTTATATATTATTTTATTCAATTTTGTATATATATTTTTATATATTTACATTATTTAATATATATATATATATATATATATATATATATATATATATATATATATATATATATATATATATATATATATATATATATATATATATATATATATATATATTTGATTCAATTTGACTTTTTTTTTAGTATATATGTTTATATATTTTCATTGAAATTTCCATTATTTTATGTGTATTTTGTATATGTATTTGAATACAAATTTACCTAATTTTATGTGTATTTTGTATGATTATTTTCATACAAATTTAAATTATTTTTGTGCATTTTTGTATATAGTTTTATACAAATTTAGGTTATTTTATGTGTATTTTGTATATCTATTTTCATACAAATACACATTCTTTTTTTGATATTTTGTTTACTTATTTTGACGCGAATTTACATTATTTAATGTGTATTTCATATATATATTTTTATACGTATTACATCATTTCATGTGTATTTTGTATATATATTTCTATAGAAATCTACGTTATTTTATGTGTATTCGTATATACATTTTTAAACAAATTTACACTTTTATGTGTATTTTCCATGTTTTTTCAATACAAATTTACCTTATTGTATATGCATTTTGTATATTAATTTTAATACAAATTTAATTATACTATGTGTATTTTTGTATATGTATTTTTATAAAAATATGCTTTATTTGATGGGTATTTTTCATCTTTATTTTCATACAAATTTACATTATTTTATTGATATTCTCCTCATTCATTTTGATACGATTTGACATTATTCTATGTGTATTTTGTATATATTTTTCATACAAATTTACGTTATTTTATGTGTATTTGTTTATATATTTTGACACAAATTTACAATACTTTATGGGTATTTTGTATTTATATTTCAAAAGAAGTTTAAGTAGTTTTATGTGTATTTTGTATACCTATTTTCATAGAAAGTCAAATTATTTTTATATATTTTTGTATATATTTCAATACAAATTTTAGTTATGTTATATGTATTTTGTAAATTTATTTTCATTCAAATATATATTATTTTATTGGCATTTTGTTGATTTATATTGATACGAATTTACATTATTTTATATGTACTTTGTATATATATTTTTATACGCATTTACATTATTTAATATTTATTTTGAATATATATTTTTATACAAATTCATGTTGTTTTATGTGTATTTGTATGTATATTTTCATATAAATTAACATTATTTTATGTGTATTTGTACATATATTTCATTACAAATTTACCTTATTTTATGTTTATTTTGTATGTGTATTTTGTACATTTATATCTAAACAAATACACATTCTTTTACTAGTATTTTGTTTATTTATTTTGATTCGAATTTACATTATTTTATGTGTATTTTGTTTACATTTTTTTTATATGTATTTACTTAATTTTATGTGTATTTTGTAGATATATTTTATAGAGATCTACTTTATTTTATGTGTATTCGTATTTATATTTTGAAACAAATTTACATTGTTTTATATGTATTTTGCATATCTATTTCAATACAAATTTACCTTATTGTATGTGCTTTTGTATATTTATTTTAATACAAATTCAAATATTTTATGTGTATTTTGTTATATATATTTAAAAAAAAATGCCTTATTTTATGGGTATTTTGCATCTAAATTTTCATACAAATTTACATTATTTTATTAATATTCTGTGTATTTATTTTTAAACGATTTTACATTATTCTATTTGTGTTTTGTATATATTTTTTTATACATATCTACATTATTTAATGTATATTTTGTATATATAATTTGTACAAATTAACATCATTTTAAGTGTATTTTTTTATATATTTTCATTCAAATTTACATTATTTTAAGTGTATTTTGTATATGTATTTAAATACAAATTTACCTAATTTTATGTGTATTTTGTATATTTATTTTCATAAAAATTTAAGTTATTTTTGTGTATTTATGTATATAGATTTATACAAATTTAAGTTATTTTGTATGTATTTTGTATATCTAATTTCATACAAATACACATTCTTTTATTGATATTTTGTTTATTTATTTTGAAGCGAATTTACATTATTTAATGTGTGTTTTGTATATATATTTTTATACGTATTTACATCATTTTATGTGTATTTTGTACATATATTTCTATAGAAATCTACGTTATTTTATGTGTATTCGTATATATATTTGAAACAAATTTACAGTTTTATTTGTATTTTGCATATTTTTTCAATACAAATCTACCTTATTGTATGTGCTTTTTGTATATTAATTTTAAATCAAATTTAATTATTCAAAGTGTATTTTTGTATATGTATTTTTATTAAAATATGCTTTATTTTATCGGTATTTTGCATCTATTTTCATATACAAATTCACATTATTTTATTGATATTCTTTTTATTTATTTTGATACGATTTTACTATATTCTATGTGTACTTTGTATATATATTTCATAAATATATACATTATTTAATGTATATTATGTATATATTTTTTATGGAAATTTACTTTATTTTATGTGTATTTGTTTATATATTTTCATACAAATTTACATTATTTTATGTGTATTTTGTATATGTATTTCAATACAAATTTGCCTAATTTTATGTGTATTTTGCATATCTATTTTCAAACTAATTTAAATTATTTTTGTGTATTTTTGTATATATTTTTATACAAATTTTAGTTATTTTATTTGTATTTTGTATATATATTTTCCTACAAATATACATTCTTTTAGTGTAATTTTGTTTATTTACATTATTTTATGTGTATTTTGTATACATATTTTTCTACGTATTTACATTATTTTACGTGTATTTTGTATACATATTTTCATTAAAATTTACGTTATTTTATTGTGTGTATTCGTATATATTTTGATACAAATTTACATTTTTATTTTATGTGTATTTTCCCTATACAATTTCATCCAAAATTGCATTTTTTTATTGATATTTTGTTAATTTAATTCGATACGAGTTTAGATTATTTCAAAGGTATTTTGTATACATATTTTTATACGCATTTACATTATTTAATGTGTTTTTTGTAGATATATTTTTATGCAAATTTTCTTTAGTTTATGTGCATTTTTGTACATATATTTTTATAGAAATTTGCGTTATTTTATGTGTATTTTGTAGATGTTTTCTCATACAAATTTACATTAATTTATTAGTATTTTGTTTATTTATTTTGATACGAATTACATGATTATATGTGTATTTTGTACATATTTTTTTATACGTATTTACATTATTTAATGTGTATTTTGTTTATATATTTTTTAGACAAATTTAAGTTATTATATATGTATTTTTATAAATATTTTGATACAAATTTACTTTATTTTATGTATTTTGTATATATATTTCAATTCAAATTTAGCTTATTTTGTGTGCATTTTGTATATCTATTTTCATACAAATTTTATTACTTCTGTGCATTTTTGTATGTAGTTTTATATAAATTTACGTTATTTTATGTGTATTTTGTATATTTATATTTATACAAATACACTTTTTTTTTTTTTGGTATTTTGTTGATTTCTTTTGATACGAATTTACATTATTTTAAGTGTATTTTGTATACATTGTTTTATATGTATTTCCTTCATTTTATGTGTATTTTGTATATATATTTTTATAGAAATCTACGTTATTTTATGTGTATTCATATATATATTTAGAAACAAATTTATATTGTTTTATATTTATTTTGCATATCTATTTCAATACAAATTTACCTTATTGTATGTTCATTTTGTATTTCTATTTTAATACAAATTCAAATATTTTATGTGTATTTTGGTAATATATTTTAATAAAAAACGCGTTATTTTATGCTTATTTTGCATCTTAATTTTCATACAAATTTACATTATTTTATTAACATTTTGTGTATTTATTTTGATACGACTTTACATTATTCTATTTGTGTTTTGTAAATATTTTTTTATACATATTTACATTACTTAATGAGTATTTTGTATATATATTTTATACAAATTTACGTTAATTTAAGTGTATTTGTTTATATATTTTCATTCAAATTTACATTATTTTATGTGTGTTTTGTATATGTATTTCAATACATATTTACCTAATTATATGTGTATTTTGTATACCTATTTTCATACAAATTAAAATTATTTTTGTGTATTATTGTATATAGTTTTATACAAATTTACGTTATTTTATGCGTATTTTGTATATGTATTTGAAATGAAATTTACCTAGTTTTATTTGTATTTTGTATATCTATTTTCATACAAACTCAAATTTTTTTTATGTATTTTTATATATATTTTAATACAAATTTTTGTTATGTTATGTGTATTTTGTAAAGATATTTTCATTCAAATATATATTATTTGATTGGTGTTTTGTTGATTTATATTGATACGAATTTACATTATTTTATATGTACTTTGTATATATATATTTATTCGCATTTACATTATTTAATATTTATTTTGATTATATATTTTTATACAAAATCATGGTATTTTATGAGTATTTGTATATATATTTTCATATAAATTTACATTATATTATGTGTATTTTATACATATATTTTATTACAAATTTACCTTATTTTATGTTTATTTAGTATGTGTATTTTGTATATTTATATTTATCCAAATACACATTCTTTCTTTGGTATTTTGTTTATTTATTTTAACTCGAGTTTGCATTATTTTATGTGTATTTTGTATACATTTTTTTTATACGTATTTACTTAATTTTATGTGTATTTTGTATATGTATTTTTATAGAAATCTACGTTATTTTATGTGTATTCGTATATATATTCTGAAACAAATTTACATTACTTTATATGTATTTTTGCATATATCTTTCAATACAAATTTACCTTATTGTATGTGCATTTTGTATATGTATTTCAATACAAATTTAAATATTTGATGTGTATTTTGGTATATATATTTTTATAAGAAATGCGCTATTTTATGGTAATTTTGAATCTTTATTATCATAGAAATTTACATTATTTTATTAATATTCGGTGTATTTATTTTGATACGATTTTACATTATTCTATTTGTTTTTTGTATATACTTTTTTATACATATTTACATTATTTAATGTGTATCATGCATATATATTTTAAACAAATTTATTATCTATTATCTATTTTCATACAAATACACATTCTTTTAATGATATTTTGTTAATTTATTTTGACACGAATTTCCATTATTTAATATCTGTTTTGTATATATATTTTTATACGTATTTACATAATTTCATATGTATTTTGTATATATATTTCTATAGAAATCTACGTTATTTTATGTATATTCGTATATATATTTTGAAACAAATTTACATTGTTTTATATGTATTTTTGAATATCTCTTTCAATACAAATTCACCTTGCTGTATATGCATTTTGTATATTTATTTCAATACAAATTTAAATATTTTATGCGTATTTTGGTATATATATTTTAATAAAAAATGCGCTATTTTATGGGAATTTTGCATCTTTATTTTCATACAAATTTACATTATTTTATTGATATTATGTGTATTTATTTTGATACGATTTTACATTATTCTATTTGTTTTTTGTATATATTTTTTTTATACACATGTACATTATTTAATGTGTATCTTGCATTTATATTTTATACAAATCTACTTTATTTTAAGTGTATTTGTTTATATATTTTCATTCAAATTTAAATTATTTGATGTGTATTTTGTGAATGTATTTCAATAAAAATTTACTTAATTTTATGTGTATTTTGTATATTTCTTTTCATACAAATTTAAACTATTTTTGTGTATTTTTGTATATAGTTTTATACAAATTTAGGTTTATATATTTTATGTACGCATTTACATTATTTAAGGTGTGTTTTGTATATATATTTTTATGCAAATTTACTTCATTTTATGTGCATTTTTGTACATATATTTTTATAGAAATTTGCGTTATTTTATATGTATTTGTATATGTTTTCTCATACAAATTTACATTATTTTATTGCTATTTTGTTAATTTATTTTGATACGAATTACATGATTATATGTGTATTTTTTACATATTTTTTTATACGTATTTACATTGCTTAATGTGTATTTTGTTTTATATATTTTTAAACAAATCTATGTTATTATATATATTTGTATTAATATTTTGATACAAATTTACATTATTTTATGTATTTTGTATATACATTTCAATTCAAATTTAATTTTTTCTGTGTATTTTTATATATAGTTTTCTACAAATTTACGATATTCTATGTGTATTTTGTATATTTATATTTATACAAATACACATTCTTTTATTGGTATTTTGTTTATTTATTTTGATACGATTTTACATTATTTTATGTGTATTTTGTATTCATTTTTTTTATACGTATCTACTTCCATTTATGTGCATTTTGTATATTTTTTTGTAGAAATCTACGTTATTTTATGTGTATTCGTATATATATTTTAAAACAAATTAACATTGTTTTATATGTATTTTGCATATCTATTTCAATACAAATATACCGTATTGTATGTGCATTTTTTATATTTATTTTAATACAAATTTTAATATATGATGTGTTTTTTTGTATATATAATTTTATAAAAAATACATTATTTTATGGGTATTTTGCATCTTTTTTTCCATTCAAATTTACATTATTTTATTAATATTCTGTGTATTTATTTTTTATACGATTTTACATTATTCTATGTGTATTTTGTATATATATTTAATACAAATGTACGTTATTTTATGTGTATTTGGTTTCATTTCATACAAATTTTCATTATTTTATGTGCATTTTGTACATGTATTTAAAGACAAATTTAACTAATTATATGTGTATTTTGTATATCAATTTTCATGTAAATTTATTTTTTTTGTATATATTTTTATATAAATTTGCGTTATTTTATGTGTATTTAGTATATTTATTTATCTACATATATACGTTCTTTAATCGGAATTTTGTATGTTCATTTTTGTACGAATAACACATTATTTTAGGTGTATTTCGTATATATATTTTTATACTATTTACATCATTTTATATGTATTTTGTATGTATATTTTCATATAAATTTACTCTATTTTATGTGTATTCGTATATATATTTTGATACAATTTACATTATTGATGTGTATTTTGCATATATATTTCAATACAAATTCACTTTATTGTATATGCATTTTGAATATTTATTTCAATACAAATTTAATTATTTCATGTGTATTTTTGTATATATATTTTTATGCATATATACGTTATTATATGGGTATTTTGCACCTTTATTTTCATACAAATTTAAATCATTTTATTGATATTCTGTTTATTTATTTTGATACGATTTAACATTATTCTATGTGTATTTTGTATATATATTTTTTATACATATTTACATTATTTAATGTATATTTTGTATATATATTTTATCCAAATTTACATTATTTTATGTGTATTTGTTTATATATTTTCATACAAATTTACATTATTTCATGTGTATTTTGTATATGTATTTCAATACAAATTTGCCTAACTTTATGTGTATTTTGCATATCGATTTTCAAACAAATTTAAATTATTTTTGTGTATTTTTGTATTTATTTTTGTACAATTTTTAGTTATTTTTTTGTATTTTAAAAATATATTTTCCAACAAATATACATTCCTTTATTATAATTTTGTTTATTTATTTTGATACGAGTTTACATTATTTTTTGTGTATTTTGTATATATATTTTTCTACGTATTTTTCTACGTATTTCTACATATTTACAAATACAAATTTACACATAAAATAAATATTTAATGTGTATTTTCTATATATATTTCATACAAATTTATGTTATTTTAAGTGTATTTGTTTATATATTTCATTCAAATTTACATTTTTTTATGTGTATTTTGTATATGTATTTCAATAGAAATTTACCTAATTTTATGTGAATTTTGTATATATATTTTTATACAAATTTAAATTATTTTTTGTGTATTTTTGTATAGAGTTTTATACAAATTTACAATATTTTATGTGTATTTTGTATTTCTATTTTCATACAAATACACATTCTTTTATTGATATTTTGTATATTTATTTTGATGCGAATTTACATTATTTAATGTGTATTGTGTATATATATTTTTATACGTATTTACGTCATTTCATGTGTATTTTGTATATATATTTCTATAGAAATATACGTTATTTTATGTGTATTCGTATATGTATTTTGAAACAAATATATATTGTTTTATGTGCATTTTGCATATTTTTTCAATACAAATTTACATTATTGTACGTGCATTTTGTATATTAATTTTAATACAAATTTAATTATTCTATGTGTATTTTTGTATATGTATTTTTATAAAAATATGCTTTATTTTATGGGTATTTTGCATCTTTATTTTCATACAAAATTACATTATTTTATTGATATTCTGTGTATTTATTTTGATACGATTTTACATTATTCTATGTATATTCTGTATATATATTTCATACAAATATACATTATTTTATGTGAATTTGTTTTCATTTCATACAAATTTACATTATTTTATGTATGTTTTGTACATGTATTTAAATACAAATTTAACTAATTATATGTGTATTTTGTATATCTATTTTCATAAAAATTGAAATTAATTTTGTGTATTTTTGTATATATTTTTATTCAAATTTTCGTAATTTTATGTGTATTTTGTATATTTATTTTCCTACAAATATACGTTCTTTTATCGGAATTTTGTTTATTTATTTTGATACGAATTTTCATTATTTTAGGTGTATTTGATATATATATTTTTATACTTATTTACATAATTTTATATGTATTTTGAATATATATTTTCATAGAAATTTACTCTATTTTATGTGTATTCGTATATATATTTTGATACAAACTTTCTTTATTGTATGTGCCTTTTGTATATTTATTTTAATACAAATTTAATTATTTTATGTGTATTTTTGTATATATATTTTTAAAAAAATATGTGTTATTATATGAGTATTTTGCATCTTTATTTTCATACAAATTTACATTATCTTATTGATATTCTGTTTATTTATTTTGATACGATTTTACGTTATTCTGTGTATTTTGTATATATATTTTTAGACATATTTACATTATTTAATGTATATTTTGTATATGTATTTTATGGAAATTTACGTTATCTTATGTGATTTTGTTTTTATATTTTCATACAAATTTACTTTAATTATGTGTATTTTTTTATGTATTTCAATAAAAATTTGCCTAATTTCATGTGTATTTTGCATATCTATTTTCAAACAAATTAAAATTATTTTTTGTGAATATTTGTATGTATTTTTATACAAATTTTTTTTTATTTTATTTGTATTTTGTATATATGTTTTCCTACAAATATACATTTTTTTAGTGGAATTTTGTTTATTTATTTTGATACGAACTTATATTATTTTATGTGTACTTTGTATATAAAATAACGTTCATTTGTATAAAAAAAATATACAAAATATACATAGAATAATGAAAAATCGTATAAAATTAAATACACAGAATATCAATAAAATAATGTAAATTTGTATGAAAATATATAAACAAATACACAGAAAATAATGTAAATTTGGATAAAATATATATACAAAATATACATTAAATAATGTAAATATGTATAAAAATATATATACAAAACAAACATAGAATAATGTTAAATCGTATCAAAATAAATAAACAGAATATCAATAAAATGATTTAAATTTGTATGAAAATAAAGGTGCAAATTACCCATATAATAACGTATATATGCATAAAAATATATATACAAAAATACACATGAAATAATTAAATTTGTATTGAAATAAATATTCAAAATGCATATACAATAAAGTAAATTTGTATTGAAATATATATGCAAAATACACATCAATAATGTAAATTGTATCAAAATATATATACGAATACACATAAAATAGAGTAAATTTCTATGAAAATATACATACAAAATACATATAAAATGATGTAAATAGTATAAAAATATATATACGAAATACACCTAAAATAATGTGTTATTCGTACAAAAATAAACATACAAAATTCCGATAAAAGAACGTATATATGTAGAAAAATAAATATACAAAATACACATAAAATAACGCAAATTTATATAAAAATATATACAAAAAAAATCAATTTTCATGAAAATTGATATACAAAATACACATATAATTAGTTAAATTTGTCTTTAAATACATGTACAAAATACACATAAAATAATGAAAATTTGTATGAAATGAAACCAAATACACATAAAATAACGTACATTTGTATTAAATATATATACAAAATACACATAGAATAATGTAAAATCGTATCAAAAATAAATACACAGAATATTAATAAAATAATGTAAATTTGAATGAAAAAAAAATGCAAAATACCCATAAAATAACGTATTTTTTATAAAATTATATATACAAAAATACACATCAAATATTAAAATTTGTATTAAAATAAATATAAAAAATGCACATACAATACGGTATATTTGTATTGAAATAGATATGCAAAATACATATAAAACAATGTTAATTTGTTTTAAAATATATATACGAATACACATAAAATAACGTAGATTTCTACAAAAAAATATACAAAATGCACATAAAAGGAAGTAGATACGTATAAAAAAAAATGAATGCAAAATACACATAGAATAACGTAAAATCGTATCAAAATAAATAAACAAAATACCAATAAGAGAATGTGTATTTGTATAAATATAAATATACAAAATACACATAGAATATCGTAAATTTGTAGAAAACTATATACAAAAATACACGGAAATAATTAAATTTGTATGAAAATAGATATACAAAATACAGCTAAAATAAGCTAAATTTGAATTGAAATGTATATACAAAATACATAAAATAATGTAAATTTGTATCAAAATATTAATACCAATATATATAATAACATAGATTTGTTTAAAAATATATAAACAAAATACACATTATGTAATGTAAATACGTATAAAAAATATGTAAAAAATACACATATAATCATGTAATTCGTATCAAGATAAATTAACAAAATAGCAATAAAATAATGTAAATTTGTATGAGAAAACATATACAAATACATATAAAATAACGCAAATTTCTATAAAAATATATGTACAAAAATGCACATAAAATGAAGTAAATTTGCATAAAAATATATATACAAAACACACCTTAAATAATGTAAATGCGTACATAAAATATATAAACCTAAACTTGTATAAAACTATATACAAAAATACACAAAAATAATTTAAATTTGTATGAAAAGAAATATACAAAATACACATAAAATTAGGTAAATTTGTATTGAAATACATTCACAAAATACACATCAAATAATTTTAATTTGAATGAAAATATATAAACATATACACTTAAAATAAAGTAGATTTGAATAAAATATAAATGCAAGATACACATTAAATAATGTACATGTGTATAAAAAAAATATATACAAAAAACAAATAGAATAATGTAAAATCGTATCAAAATAAATACACATAATATCAAAAAAATAATGTAAATTTGTATGAAAATAAAGATGCAAAGTTCCCATAAAATAGCGCATTTTTTATTAAAATATATATACCAAAATACGCATAAAATATTTAAATTTGTATTGAAATAAATATACAAAATGCATATACAGCAAGGTGAATTTGTATTGAAAGAGATATTCAAAAATACATATAAAACAATGTAAATTTGTTTCAAAATATATATACGAATATACATAAAATAACGTAGATTTCTATAGAAATATATATATACAAAATACATATGAAATTATGTAAATACGTATGAAAATATATATACAAAACAGATATTAAATAATGGAAATTCGTGTCAAAATAAATTAACAAAATATCATTAAAAAAATGTGTATTTGTATGAAAATAGATAATAGATAATAAATTTGTTTAAAATATATATGCATGATACACATTAAATAATGTAAATATGTATAAAAAAGTATATACAAAAAACAAATAGAATAATGTAAAATCGTATCAAAATAAATACACCGAATATTAATAAAATAATGTAAATTTCGAGGATAATAAAGATTCAAAATTCCCATAAAATAGCGCATTTCTTATAAAAATATATATACCAAAATACACATCAAATATTTAAATTTGTATTGAAATACATATACAAAATGCACATACAATAAGGTAAATTTGTATTGAAAGATATATGCAAAAATACATATAAAGCAATGTAAATTTGTTTCAGAATATATATACCAATACACATAAAATAACGTAGATTTCTATAAAAATACATATACAAAATAAACATAAAATAAGGTAAATACGTATAAAAAAAATGTATACAAAATACACATAAAATAATGCAAACTCGAGTTAAAATAAATAAACAAAATACCAATAAAAGATTGTGTATTTGGATAAATATAAATATACAAAATACACATACTAAATAAACATAAAATAAGGTAAATTTGTAATAAAATATATGTATAAAATACACATAATATAATGTAAATTTATATGAAAATATATATACAAATACTCATATAAATATATATATAAATATATATATATATATATATATATAAAATATAAATATATATATAATATATATATATATATATATATATATATATATATATATATATATATATATATATATATATATATATATATATATATATATATATATATATATATATATATATATATATATATATATATATATATATATATATATATATATATATATATATACAAAGTACATATAAAATAATGTAAATTCGTATCAATATAAATCAACAAAACACCAATAAAATAATATATATTTGAATGAAAATATCTTTACAAAATACACATAACATAACTAAAATTTGTATTAAAATATATATAAAAATACATAAAAAAATTGAGTTTGTATGAAAATAGATATACAAATTACAAATAAAACTAGGTAAATTTCATTTGAAATACATATACAAAATACACATAAAATAACGTAAATTTGTATAAAACTATATACAATAACACACAAAAATAATTTAAATTTGTATGAAAATAGGTATACAAAATACACATAAAATTAGGTAAATATGTATTGAAATACATATACAAAACACACATAAAATAATGTAAATTTGAATGAAAATATATAAACAAATACACTTAAATTAACGTAAATTTGTATAAAATATATATACAAAATACTCATTAAGTAATGTAAATATGTATAAAAAAATATTTACAAAACACAAATAGAATAATGTAAAGTCGTATCAAAATAAATACACAAAATGTTAATCAAATAATGTAAATTTGTATGAAAATTAAGATCCAAAATAAGCATAAAATAATGCATTTTTTATTAAAATATATTACCAAAATACACATAAAATATTTGAATTTGTATTAAAATAGAATTACAAAATGAACATACAATAAGGTAAATTTGTATTGAAATAGATATGCAAAATAAATATAAAACAATATAAATTTGTTTCAAAATATATATACGAATACACATAAAATAACGTAGATTTCTATAAAAATATATATACAAAATACACATAAAATGAAGGAAATACATATAAAACAATGTATACAAAATACATTTAAAATAATGTAAATTCGTATCAAAATAAATCAACAAAATACCAAAAAAAAAAAATGTGTATTTGTATAAATATAAATATACAAAATACACATAAAATAACGTAAATTTATATAAAACTATATACAAAAATGCACAGAAGTAATAAAATTTGTATGAAAATAGATATACAAAATACACACAAAATAAGCTAAATTTGAATTGAAATATATATACAAAATACATAAAATAAAGTAAATTTGTATCAAAATATTTATACAAATTCATATATAATAACTTAAATTTGTCTAAAAAATATATAAACAAAATACACATTAAATAATGTAAATACGTATAAAAAAAATATGTACAAAATACACATATAATCATGTAATTCGTATCAAAATAAATAAACAAAATTCTAATAAATTAATGTAAATTTGTATGAGAAAACATCTACAAAATACACATAAAATAACGCTAATTTCTATAAAAATATATGTACAAAAATGCACATACACTAAAGAAAATTTGCATAAAAATATATCTACAAAAAACACATTAAATAATGTAAATGCGTATAAAAATATGTATACAAAATACCTATGAAATAATCTAAGCTCGTATCGAATTAAATTAACAAAATATCAATAAAAAAAATGCAATTTTAGATGAAATTGTATAGGGAAAATACACATAAAATAAAAATGTAAATTTGTATCAAAATATATACGAATACACACAATAAAATAACGTAAATTTGAATGAAAATATGTATACAAAATACACGTAAAATAATAATGTAATACTGAAAATATATATACAAAATACACATAAAATAATGTAAATTCGTATCAAAATAAATAAACAAAATTACACTAAAAGAATGTATATTTGTAGGAAAATATATATACAAAATACAAATAAAATAACTAAAATTTGTATAAAAATATATACAAAAATACACAAAAATAATTTAAATTAGTTTGAAAATAGATATGCAAAATACACATAAAATTAGGCAAATTTGTATTGAAATACATATACAAAATACACATAAAATAATGTAAATTTGTATGAAAATATATAAACAAATACATAAAATAAGTAAATTTCCATAAAAATATATACATATATATACATTAAATAATGTATATATATATATATATATATATATATATATATATATATATATATATATATATATATATATAGATATATATATATATATATATATATATAGATATATATATATATATATATATATATATATATATATATATATATATATATATATGAAATATATATACAAAGTACACATAGAATATAGTAAAATCGTATCAAAATAAATAAACAGAATATCAATAAAATAATGTAAATTTGTATATGAAAATAGATGCAAAATACCGATAAAATAAAGCATATTTTAATAAAAATACATATACAAAAATACACTTGGAATTATTAAATTTGATTTAAAATTAATATACAAAAAGCACATACAATAAGGTAGATTTGTATTGAAAAAATATGCAAAATACAAATAAAACTGTAAATTTGTTTCAAACATATATACGAATATACATAAAATAACGTAGATTTCTATAGAAATATATGTACAAAACACACATAAAATGATGTAAATACGTATAAAAATATATATACAAAACACACATTAAATAATGTAAGTTCGCTTCAAAATAAATAAACAAAATATCAATAAAAGAATGTGTATTTGTATGAAATTAGATATACAAAATACATTTAAAATAACCTAAATTTGTATAAATCTATATACATAAATACACAAAAATAACTTAAATTTTTATGAAAATAAATATACAAAATACACATAAAATTAGGTAAATTTGTATTTAAATACATATACAAAATACACTTAAAATAATGTAAATTTGAATGAAAATATATAAAAAAATTGACTTAAAATGATGTTAATTTGTATAAATTATATATACAAAATATACATTAAATAATGTAGATATGTATAAAAAAAAATATATACAAAACAAAAATAGAATAATGTAAAATCGTTTAAAAATAAATACACAGAATATTAATAAAATAATGTAAATTTGTATGAAAATTTAGATGCAAAATACCCATAAAATAACGCATTTTTTTTAAAATATATATAACAAAATACACATAAAATATTTGAATTTGTATTAAAATAAATATACAAAAGCACATACAATAAGGTAAATTTGTATTGAAATAGATATGCAAAATACATATAAACAATGTAAATTTGTTTTAAAATATAAATACGAATACACATAAAATAACGTAGATCTCTATAAAATATATCTACAAAATACACATAAAATTAAGTAAATACCTATAAAAAAATGTAAACAAAATACACATAAAATAATGTAAATTCGAATCAAAATAAATAAACAAAATACTAGTAAAAGAATGTGTATTTGTTTAGATATAAATGTACAAAATACACATACAAAATAAACATAAAATAAGGTAAATTTATAATGAAATATATGTACAAAATACACATAAAATAATGTTAATTTATATGAAAATATATATACAAATACACATAAAACACCATGAATTTGTATAAAAAAATATATTCAAAATAAATATTAAATAATGTAAATGCGTATAAAAATATATATACAAAGTACATATAAAATAATGTAAATTCGTATCAATATAAATCAACAAAATGCCAATAAAATAATATATATTTGAATGAAAATAAATGTACAAAATACATATAACATAACTAAAATTTGTATTAAAATATATACAAAAATACATAAAAATAATTTGACTTTCTATGAAAATAGATATACAAAATACACATAAAACTACTTAAATTTCTTTTGAATTATAAATACAAAATATCCATAAAATATTGTAAATTTGTGTCAAAATATATAAACAAATACACATAAAATAACGTAAATTTGTATGAAAAATATATACAAAATACACATAGAATAATGTCAAATCGTATCAAAATGAATGAGCAGAATATCAATAAAATAATGTAAATTTGTATGAAAATAAAGATGAAAAATACCCATCAAATAAAGCCTATTTTTATAAAAATACATATACAAAAATACACATAGTATAATTAAATTTGTATTAAAATTAATATACAAAATGCATATACAATAAGGTAAATTTGTATTGAAAAAATATGGAAAATACGCATACAAGTGTAAATTTGTTTAAAAATGTATATACGAATACACATAAAATAACGTAGATTTCTATAGAAATATATATACAAAATACACATGAAATGATGTAAATACGTATAAAAATATATATACGAAATACACATTAAATAATGTAAATTCGCGTAAAAATAAGTAAACAAAATATCAAAAAAAGAATGTGTATTTGTATGAAAATAGATATACAAAATACACATAAAATAACCTAAATTTGTATAAAACTATATACAAAAATGCACAAAAATGATTTAAATTTGTATGAAAATAATCATACAAAATACACATAAATTTAGGTAAATTTGTATTCAAATACATATACAAAATACACATAAAATAATGGAAATTTCAATGAAAATATATAAACATATATACTTAAAATAACGTAAATTTGTATGAAATATATATATATATATATATATATATATATATATATATATATATATATATATATATATATATATATATATATATATATATATATATATATATATATATATATATATATATATATATATATACAAAATACACATTAAATAATGTAAATATGTATAAAAAATATATATATACAAAACACAAATAGAATAATGTAAAATCGTATAAAAAATAAATACACTGAATATTAATAAAATAATGTAAATTTGTATGAAAATAAAGATGCAAAATAGCCATAAAATAACGCATTTTTGATAAAAAATATATATACCAAAATACACATAAAATATTAAAATTTGTATTAAAATAAATATAAACAATGCACATACAATAAGGTAAATTTGTATTGAAATAGATATGCAAAATACATATAAAACAGTGTAAATTTGTTTCAAAATATATATACGAATACACATAAAATAACGTAGATTTCTATAAAAATATATACAAAATACACATAAAATGAAGTAAATACGTATAAAAAAATGAATACAAAATACATATAAAATAATGTAAAATCGTATCAAATAAATAAAGAAAACACCAAAAAAAGAATGTGTATTTGTATAAATATAAATATACAAAATACACATAGAATATCGTAAATTTGTATAAAACTATATACAAAAATACACAGAAGTAATTAAGTTTGTACGAAAATAGATATACAAAATACAGCTAAAATAAGCTAAATTTGAATTGAAATGTACATACAAAATTCATAAAATAATGTAAATTTGTATCAAAATATTTATACAAATACATATAATAACGTAGATTTGTTTAAAATATATAAACAAAATACACATTAAGTAATGTAAATGCGTATTAAAAATATCTACAAAATGCACATATTATCATGTAATTCGTATCAAAATAAATAAACAAAATAGCAATAAAATAATGTAAATTTGTATGAGAAAACATATACAAATAACGCAAATTTCTATAAAAATATATGTACAAAAATGCACATAAAACTAAGTAAATTTGCATAAAAATATATATTCAAAACACACTTTAAATAATGTAAATGCGTATATAAAATAGCCTATATTTGTATAAAATTATATACAAAAATACACAAAAATAATTCAAATTTGTATGAAAAGAAATATACAAAATACACATAAAACTAGGTAAATTTGTATTGAAATACATATACAAAATACACATTAAATAATGTAAATTTGAATGAAAATATATAAACAAATACACTTAAAATAACTTAGATTTGTATAAAATATATATGCAAGATACACATTAAATAATGTATATGTGTATGAAAAAAATATATTCAAAAAACAAATAGAATAATGTAAAATCGTATCAAAATAAATACACAGAATATAAATAAAATAATGTAAATTTGTATGAAAATAAAGATGCAAAATTCCCATAAAACAGAGCATTTTTAAATAAAATATATATACCAAAATACACCTAAAACATTTAAATTTGTATTGAAATTAATATACAAAATGCATATACAATAAGGTAAATTTGTATTGAAAGAGATATTCAAAAATACATATAAAACAATGTAGATTTGTTTCAAAATATATATACGAATACACATAAAATAACGTAGATTTCTATAGAAATATATATACAAAATACATATAAAATTATGTAAAAACGTATAAAAAAATATATACAAAAAACATATTAAATAATGTAGATTCGTGTCAAAATAAATAAACAAAATATCATGAAAAGAATGTGTATTTGTATGAAAATAGATAATAGATAATAAATTTGTATAAAATATATATGCAAGATACACATTAAATAATGTAAATATGTATAAAAAAGTATATACAAAAAACAAGTAGAATAATGTAAAATCGTATCAAAATAAATACACCGAATATTAATAAAATAATGTAAATTTTTATGATAATAAAGATGCAAAATTCCCATAAAATAGCGCAATTCTTATAAAAATATATATACAAAAATACACATCAAATATTTAAATTTTTATTGAAATACATATACAAAATGCACATACAATAAGGTAAATTTCTATTGAAAGAGATATGCAAAAAAACATATAAAGCAATGTAAATTTCTTTCAAAATATATATACGAATACACATAAAATAACGTAGATTTCTATAAAAATATATATACAAAATACACATAAAATTAAGTAAATACGTATAAAAAAATGTATACAAAATACACATAAAATAATGCAGATTCGAATTAAAATAAATAAACAAAATACCAATAAAAGAATGTGTATTTGGATAAATATAAATATACAAAATACACATACTAAATAAACATAAAATAACGTAAATTTGTAATAAAATATATGTTCAAAATACACATAAAATAATGTAAATTTATATGAAAATATATATACAAATACACATAAAATACCATGAGTTTGTATAAAAATATATATTCAAAATAAATATTAAATAATGTAAATGCGTATAAAAATATATATATTCAAAGTAAATATAAAATAATATAAATTCATATCAATATAAAACAAGAAAACACCAATAAAATAATATATATTTGAGTGAAAATAAATTTACAAAATACACATAACATAACTAAATTTTGTAATAAAATATATAAAAAATACATAAAAATAATTTGAGCTTGTATGATAATAGATATCCAAATACACATAAAACTAGGTAAATTTCTTTTGAAATACATATTCAAAATACACATAAAATAACGTAAATTTGTATAAAACTATATACCAAAATACACAAAAATAGTTTAAATATGTATGAAAATATATATATATATATACAAAATACACTTAAAATTAGGTAAATTTGTATTGAAATACATATACAAAATACACATAAAATAATGTAGATTTGAAAGAAAATATATAAACAAATACACTTAAATTAACGTAAATTTGTATAAAAAATATATACAAAATACTCATTAAGTAATGTAAATATGTATAAAAAAATATTTACAAATCACAAATATAATAATGTAAAATCGTATCAAAATAAATACACAGTATGTTAATATAATAATGTAAATTTGTATGAAAATTAAGATGCAAAATAACCATAAAATAAGGCATTTTTTATTAAAATATATTACCAAAATACACATAAAATATTTGAATTTGTATTAAAATAAAAATACAAAATGAACATACAATAAGGTAAATTTGTATTGAAATAGATATGCAAAATAAATATAAAACAATATAAATTTGTTTCAAAATATATATACGAATACACATAAAATAACGTAAATTTGTATGAAAAATATATACAAAATACACATAGAATAATGTCAATTCGTATCAAAATGAATGAGCAGAATATCAATAAAATAATGTAAATTTGTATGAAAATAAAGATGCAAAATACCCATAAAATAAGGCATAAGTTTATAAAAATACTGATACAAAAATACATTATTTATTTGTATGAAAATAATCATACAAAATACACATAAAATTAGGTAAATTTGTATTCAAATACTTATACAAAATACACATAAAATAATGGAAATTTTAATGAAAATATATAAACATATATACTTAAAATAACAAATTTGTATCAAATATATATATACAAAATACACATTAAATAATGTAAATATGTATAAAAAAATATATATACAAAACACAAATAGAATAATGTAAAATCGTATAAAAAATAAATACACTGAATATTAATAAAATAATGTAAATTTGTATGAAAATAAAGATGCAAAATAGCCATAAAATAACGCTTTTTTTTTAAATATATATACCAAAATACAGATAAAATATTAAAATTTGTATTAAAATAAATATAAAAAATGCACATACAATAAGGTAAATTTGTATTGAAATAGATATGCAAAATACATATAAAACAATGTAAAATTTGTTTCAAAATATATATACGAATACACATAAAATAACGAAGATTTCTATAAAAATATATATACAAAATACACATAAAATGAAGTAAATACGTATAAAAAAATGAATACAAAATACACATAAAATAATGTAAAATCGTATCAAAATAAATAAACAAAATTCCAATAAAAGAATGTGTATTTGTATAAATATAAATATACAAAATACACATAAAATATCGTAAATTTGTATAAAACTATATACAAAAATACACAGAAGTAATTAAATTTGTATGAAAATAGATATACAAAATACAGCTAAAATAAGCTAAATTTGAATTGAAATGTACATACAAAATACATAAAATAATGTAAATATGTATCAAAATATTTATACAAATACATATAATAACGTAGATTTGTTTAAAAAAATATATAAACAAAATACACATTAAGTAATGTAAATACGTATAAAAAATATGTACAAAATGCACATATTATCATGTAATTCGTATCAAAATAAATAAACAAAATAGCAATAAAATAATGTAAATTTGTATGAGAAAACATATACAAATAACGCAAATTTCTATAAAAATATATGTACAAAAATGCACATAAAATAAAGTAAATTTGCATAAAAATATATATACAAAACACACATTAAATAATGTAAATGCGTACATAAAATAACCTAAATTTGTATGAAATTATATACAAAAATACACACAAAAAAATTAAATTTGTATGAAAAGAAATATACAAAATACACATAAAACTAGGTAAATTTGTATTGAAATACATATACAAAATACACATCAAATAATGTAAATTTGAATGAAAATATATAAACAAATACACTTAAAATAACGTAAATTTTTATAAAATATATATGCAAGATACATATTAAATAATGTATATGTGTATAAAAAAAATATATACAAAAAAACAAATAGAATAATGTAAAATCGTATCAAAATAAATACACAGAATATCAATAAAATAATGTAAATATTTATGAAAATAAAGATGCAAAATTCTCAAAAAATATCGCATTTTTTATAAAAGTACATATACCAAAATACACATGAAATATTTAAATTTGTATTAAAATAAATATACAAAATGCATATACAGTAAGGTAAATTTGTATTGAAAGAGATATTCAAAAAAATATATAAAACGATGTAAATTTTTTTCAAAATATATATACGAATACACTTAAAATAAAGTAGATTTCTATAGAAATATATATTCAAAATACATATGAAATTATGTAAATACGTATAAAAATATATATACAAAATACATATTAAATAATGTAAATTCGTGTCAAAATAAATAAACAAAATATCATGAAAAGAATGTGTATTTGTATGAAAATAGATAATAGATAATAAATTTGTATGAAATATTTATGCAAGATACACATTAAATAATGTAAATATGAATAAAAAAGTATATGCAAAAAACAAATAGAATAATGTAAAATCGTATCAAAATAAATACACCGAATATTAATAAAAATAACGTAAATTTGTTGAAAATAAAGATCCAAAATTCCCATAAAATAACGCATTTCTTATAAAAATATATATACCAAAATACACATAAAATATTTAAATTTGGGTTAAGACTCGTTTTAGGTCCGTGTAAATTTATATAAAACTATATACAAAAATACCTATGAAATAATCTAAATTCGTAACGAATTAAATTAAGAAAATACCAATAAAATAATGTAATTTTGGATGAAAATATATAAAGAAAATACATATAAAATAACCTAAATATAAATACAAATATACACATAAAATAATATAAAAATGAATGAAATAAATATAAAAAATAAACAAAATCGCATCAAAAATAAATACACAGAATATTAATAAAATAATGTAAATTTTAATGAAAATAAAGATGCAAAATTCCCAAAAAATATCGCATTTTTTATAAAAATATATTTATCAAAATACACATAAAATATTTAAATTTGTATTGAAATAAATATACAAAATGCATATACAGTAAGGTAAATTTGTATTGAAAGAGATATTCAAAAATACATATATAACAATGTAAATTTCTTTCAAAATAAATATACGAATACACATAAAATAAAGTAGATTTCTATAGAAATATATATACAGAATACATATGAAATTATGTAAATACGTATAAAAATATATATACAAAATACATATTAAATAATGTAAATTCGAGTCAAAATAAATAAACAAAATATCATGAAAAGAATGTGTATTTGTATGAAAATAGATAATAGATAATAAATTTGAATAAAATATATATGCAAGATACACATTAAATAATACAAATATATATAAAAAATATATACAAAAAACAAATAGAATAATGTAATATCGTATCAAAATAAATACACCGAATATTAATAAAATAATGTAAATTTGTATGAAAATAAAGATGCAAAATTCCCATAAAATAGCGCATTTCTTATAAAAATAAATATACCAAAATACACATAAAATATTTAAATTTGTATTTAAATAAATATACAAAAATGCACATACAATAAGGTAAATTTGTATTGAAAGAGATATGCAAAAATACATATAAAATAATGTAAATTTGTTTCAAAATATATATACAAATACAAATAAAATAACGTAGATTTCTATAAAAAATATATATACAAAATACACATAAAATTAAGTAAATACGTTTAAAAAAATGTATACAAAATACACATAAAATAATGTAAATTCGAATTAAAATAAATAAACAAAATATCAATAAAAAAATGTGTATTTGGA
Source organism: Eriocheir sinensis (assembly GCF_024679095.1). NCBI lineage: Eukaryota > Metazoa > Arthropoda > Malacostraca > Decapoda > Varunidae > Eriocheir > Eriocheir sinensis. Next base: position 58,833 of record NW_026110962.1, on the reverse strand, counting down.
TAAATATAAATATACAAAATACACATACAAAATAAACATAAAATAAGGTAGATTTGTAATATAATATATGTACAAAATACACATAAAATAATGTAAATTTATATGAAAATATATATACAAAAACACATAAAATACCATGAATTTGTATAAAAATAAATATTCAAAATAAATATTAAATAATGTAAATGCGTATAAAAATATATATACAAAGTACATATAAAATAATGTAAATTCGTATCAATATAAATCAACAAAACACCAATAAAATAGTATATATTTGAATGAAAATAAATTTACAAAATACAAATAACATAACTATAATTTGTATTAAAATATATACAAAAACCCATAGAAATAATTTGAGTTTGCATGAAAATAGATATATAAATTGTATATGAATATACAAAATACACATAAAATATCGTAAATTTGTATAAAACATTATACAAAAATACACAGAAGTAATTAAATGTGTACGAAAATAGATATACAAAATACAGCTAAAATAAGCTAAATTTTAATTGAAATGTACATACAAAATACATAAAATAATGTAAATTTGTATCAAAATATTTATACAAATACATATAATAACATAGATTTGTTTAAAAATATATAAACAAAATACACATTAAGTAATGTAAATACGTATAAAAAATATGTACAAAATACACATATAATCATGTAATTCGTATCAAAATAAATAAACAAAATAGCTATAAAATAATGTAAATTTGTATGAGAAAACATATACAAATAACGCAAATTTCTATAAAAATATATGTACAAAAATGCACATAAAATAAAGTAAATTTGCATAAAAATATATATACACAACACACATTAATTAATGTAAATGCGTACATAAAATAACCTAAATTTGTATAAAACTATATACAAAAATACACAAAAATAATTTAGATTTGTATGAAAAGAAATATACAAAATACACATCAAATTAGGTAAATTTGTATTGAAATACATATACAAAATACACATCAAATAATGTAAATTTGAATGAAAATATATAAAGAAATACACTTAAAATAACGTATATGTGTATAAAATATATATGCAAGATACACATTAAATAATGTATATGTGTATAAAAAAATATATACAAAAAACAAATAGAATAATGTAAAATCGTATCAAAATAAATACACAGAATATCAATAAAATAATGTAAATTTGTATGAAAATAAAGATGCAAAATTTCCAAAAAATATCGCATTTTGTATAAAAAAATATATACCAAAATACACATCAAATATTTAAATTTGTATTGAAATAAATATACAAAATGCATATACAGTAAGGTAAATTTGTATAGAAAGAGATATTAAAAAATACATGTAAAACAATGTAAATTTGTTTCAAAATATATATAAGAATACACATAAAATAAAGTAAATTTCTAAAGAAATATATATACAAAATACATATGAAATTATGTAAATACGTATAAAAATATATATACAAAACACATATTAAATAATGTAAATTCGTATAAAAATAAATAAACAAAAAAGCATTGTATGAAAATAGATAATAGATAATAAATTTGTATAAAATATATATGCAATATAGACATTAAATAAAGTAAATATGTAAAAAAAAGTATATACAAAAAACAAATAGAATAATGTAAAATCGTATCAAAATAAATACACCGAATACTAATAAAATAATGTAAATTTTTATGATCATAAAGATGCAAAATTCCCATAAAATAGCGCATTTCTTATAAAAATATATATACCAAAATACATATAAAATATTTAGATTTGTATTGAAATAAATATACAAAATGCACATACAATAAGGTAAATTTGTAATGAATGAGATTTGCAAAAATACATATAAAACAATGTAAATTTTTTTCAAAATATATATACGAATACAAATAAAATAACGTAGATTTCTATAAAAATATACATACAAAATACACATTAAATTAAGTAAATACGTATAAAAAAATGTATACAAAATACACATAAAATAATGTAAATTCGAATTAAAATAAATAAACAAAATACCAATAAAAGAATGTGTATTTGGATAAATATATATATACAAAATACACATACAAAATAAACATAGAATAAGGTAGATTTGTAATAAAATATATGTACAAAATACACATAAAATAATGTAAATTTATATGAAAATATATATACAAATACACATAAAATACAATGAATTTGTATAAAAATATATATTCAAAATAAATATTAAATAATGTAAATGCGTATAAAAATATATATACAAAGTTCATATAAAATAATGTAAGTTCGTATCAATATAAATTAACAAAACACCAATAAAATAATATATATTTGAATGAAAATAAATTTACAAAATACACATAACATAACTAAAATTTATATTAAAATGTATACAAAAATACATAGAAATAATTTGAGTTTGTATGAAAATAGATATACAAAATACACATAAAACTAGGTAAATTTATTTTGAAATGTATTTACAAAATACCCATAAAAATGTTGTAAATTTGTGTCAAAATATATAAACAAATACACATAAAATAACGTAAATTTGTATGAAAAATATACACAAAATACACATAGAATAATGTCAATTCGTATCAAAATGAATGAGCAGAATATCAATAAAACAATGTAAATTTGAATGAAAATAAAGATGCAAAATACCCATAAAATAAAGCATATGTTTATAAAAATACTGATACAAAAATACACATCGAATAACTAAATTTGTATTAAAATTAATATACAAAATGCGTAAATAATATGGTAAATTTGTATTGAAAAAATTTGCAACATACACGTTTACTCATACAAATTTATATTATTTTATTGGTATTTTGTTTATTTATTTTGATACGAATTACATGATTATACGTGTATTTTGTACATATTTTTTTTATACGTATATACATTATTTTATGTGTATTTTGTATATATATTTTTCTACGTATTTACATTATTTTATGTGTATTTTGTGTATATATTTTAATAAAAATTTACATTATTTTATGTGTATTTTGTATATGTATTTCAATACAAATTTACCTAATTTTATGTGTATTTTGTATATTTATTTTCATACAAATTTAAATTATTTTTGTGTATTTTTGAATATAGTTTTATACAAATCTAGGTTATTTTATGTGTATTTTGTATATCTATTTTCATACAAATACACATTCTTTTATTGATATTTTGTTTATTGATTTTAACGCGAGTTTACATTATATAATGTGTATTTCGTATATATATTTTTATACGTATATACATGTGTATTTTGTATATATACATTTTTAAAGAAATTTACTCTTTTATGTGTATTTTGCATATTTTTTCAATACAAATTTACCTTAGTGTATATGCATTTTGTATATTGATTTTAATACAAATTTAATTATACTATGTGTATTTTTGTATATTTATTTTTATAAAAATCTACTTTATTTTATGGGTATTTTGCATCTTTATTTTCATACAAATTTACATAATTTTATTGATATTCTGCACATTCATTTTGATACGATTTGACATTATCCTATGTGTATTTTGTATATATTTTTAATACAAATTTAAGTTATTTTATGTGTATTTGTTTATATATTTTGACACAAATTTACAATATTTTATGGGTACTTTGTATATATATTTCAAAAGAAATTTACCTAGTTTTATGTATATTTTGTATATCTATTTTCATAAAAACTCAAATTTTTTTTTGTATTTTTATATATATTTCAATACAAACTTTACTTATGTTATGTGTATTTTGTAAATTTATTTTCATTCAAATATATATTATTTTATTGGTATTTTGTTGATTTATATTGATACGAATTTACATTATTTTATATGTACTTTGTATATATATTTTTATACGCATTTACATTATTTAATATTTATTTTCAATATATATTTTTATACAAATTCATGTTATTTTATGTGTATTTGTATATATATTTTCATATAAATTTACATTATTTTATGTGTATTTTGTACATATATTTCATTACAAATTTACCTTATTTTATGTTTATTTTGTATGTGTATTTTGTACATTTATATTTATACAAATACGCATTCTTTTATTGGTATTTTGTTTATTTATTTTGATTCGAATTTACATTATATTATGTGTATTTTGTTTACATTTTTTTATACGTATTTACTTAATTTTATGTGTATTTTGTATATATATATATATATATATATATATATATATATATATATATATATATATATATATATATATATATATATATATATATATATATATATATTTATAGTTATCTACGTTATTTTATGTGTATTCGTATATATATTTTGAAACAAATTTACATTGTTTTATATGTATTTTGCATATCTATTTCAATACAAATTTACCTTATTGTATGTGCTTTTCTATATTTATTTTAATACAAATTCAAAAATTTCATGTGTATTTTGTTATATATATTTTTATAAAAAAAGGCGTTATTTTATGGGTATTTTGCATCTTAATTTTCATACAAATTTACATTATTTTATTAATATTCTGTGTATTTATTTTTAAACGATTTTACATTATTCTATTTGTGTTTTGTATATATTTTTTTTATACATGTTTACATTACTTAATGTATATTTTGTTTATACAGTTTATACAAATTTACATCATTTCAAGTGTATTAGCTTATATATTTTCATTCAAATTTACATTATTTTAAATATATTTTGTATATGTATTTAAATACAAATTTACCTAATTTTATGTGTATTTTGTATATTTATTTTCATTAAAATTTAAGTTATTTTTGTTTATTTTATGTGTATTCGTATATATATTTTGAAACAAATTTACATTGCTTTATATGTATTTTTGCATATCTCTTTCAATACAAATTTACCTTATTGTATGTGCATTTTGTATATGTATTTCAATACAAATTTAAATATTTGATGTGTATTTTGGTATATATATTTTTATAAGAAATGAGCTATTTTATGGGAATTTTGTATCTTTATTATCGTAGAAATTTACATTATTTTATTAATATTCGGTATATTTATTTTGATACGATTTTACATTAGTGTATTTGTTTTTTGTATATACTTTTTTATACATATTTACATTATTTAATGTGTATCTTGCATATATATTTTATACAAATTTATTATCTATTATCTTTTTTCATACAAATACACATTCTTTTCATGATATTTTGTTTATTTATTTTGACACGAATTTCCATTATTTAATATTTATTTTGTATATATATTTTTATACGTATTTACATAATTTCATATGTATTTTGTATATATATTTCTATAGAATTCTACATTATTTTATGTATATTCGTATATATATTTTGAAACAAATTTACATTGTTTTATATGTATTTTTGAATATCTCTTTCAATACAAATTGTATATTTATTTCAATACATATTTCAATATTTTATGTGTATTTTGGTATATATATTTTAATAAAAAATGTGCTATTTTATGGGAATTTTGCATCTCTATTTTCATACAAATTTATATTATTTTATTGATATTATGTGTACTTATTTTGATACGATTTTACATTACTCTATTTGTTGTTTTTTTATATATTTTTTTATACACATTAACATTATTCAATGTGTATCTTGCATATATATATTTTACAAATGTACTTTATTTTAAGTGTATTTGTTTATATATTTTCATTCAAATTTACATTATTTGATGTGTATTTTGTATATGTATTTCAATACAAATTTACCGAATTTTATATGTATTTTGTATATTTCTTTTCATACAAATTTAAATTATTTTTTGTATTTTTGTATATAATTTAAACAACTTTAGGTTATTTTATGTACGCATTTACATTATTTAATGTGTGTTTTGTATATATATTTTTATGCAAATTTACTTTATTTTATGTGCATTTTTGTACATATATTTTTATAGAAATTTCCGTTATTTGAATATGTTTTCTCATACAAATTTACATTATTTTATTTCTATGTTGTTTATTTATTTTAATAAGAATTACATGATTATATGTGTTTTTTTTACATATTTTTTATACGTATTTACATTACTTAATGTTTATTTTGTTTATATATTTTTAAACAAATCTACGTTATTATATATATTTGTATAAATATTTTGATACAAATTTACATAATTTTATGTATTTTGTATATACATTTCAATTCAAATTTAGCTTATTTTAGCTGTATTTTTTATATCTATTTTTAATACAATTTAATTATTTCAGTTTATTTTTGTATATAGTTTTATACAAATTTACGATATTCTATGTGTATTTTGTATATTTATATATATACAAATACACATTATTTTATTGGTATTTTGTTTATTTATTTTGATGCGATTTTACATTATTTTATGTGTATTTTGTATTCTTTTTTTTATACGTATTTACTTCATTTTTTGTGTATTTTGCATATATTTTTATATAAATCTACGTTATTTTATGTGTATTCGTATATATATTTTGAAACAAATTTACATTGTTTTATATGTATTTTGCATATCTATTTCAATACAAATCTACCTTATTGTATGTGCTTTTTTTATATTTATTTTATAACAAATTTTAATATTTTATGTATATTTTTGTATATATAATTTTAAAAAAAATACGTTATTTTATAGGTATTTTGCATCTTTATTTTCATACAAATTTAAGTTATTTTATTAATATTCTGTGTATTTATTTTTGATACGATTTTACATTATTCTATGTGTATTTTGTATATATATTTAATACAAATGTACGTTATTTTATGTGTATTTGTTTTCATTTCATATAAATTTTCATTATTTTATGTGTATTTTGTACATGTAGTTAAAGACAAATTTAACTAATTATATGTGTATTTTGTATATCAATTTTCATAAGAATTGATTTTTTTTGTATATATTTTTATACAAATTTGCGTTATTTTATGTGTATTTTGTATATTTATTTTCCTACAAATATACGTTCTTTTATCGGAATTTTGTTAGTTTATTTTGATACGAATTTACATTATTTTAGGTGTATTTCGTATATATATTTTTATACTATTTACATCATTTTATATGTATTTTGTATGTATATTTTCATAGAAATTTACTCTATTTTATGTGTATTCGTATATATATTTTGATACAATTTACATTATTGATGTGTATTTTGCATTTGTATTTCAATACAAATTTACTTTATTGTATATGTATTTTCTATATTTATTTCAATACAAATTTAATTATTCATGTGTATTTTTGTATATATATTTTTATGCATATATACGTTATTAAATGGGTATTTTGCATCTTAATTTTCATACAAATTTAAATCATTTTCTTGATATTCTGTTTATTTATTTTGATACGATTTAACATTATTCTATATGTATTTTGTATATATATTTTTATACATATTTACATTATTTAATGTATATTTTGTATATATATATTTTATCCAAATTTACGTTATTTTATGTGTATTTGTTTATATATTTTCATTCAAATTTACATTATTTTATGTGTATTTTGTATATGTATTTCAATTCAAATTTGCCTAACTTTATGTGTTTTTGCATATCTATTTTCAAACAAATTTAAATTATTTTTGTGTATTTTTGTATTTATTTTTATACGTATTTTAGTTATTTTATTTGTATTTTGAAAATATATTTTCCAACAAATATACATTCCTTTATTATAATTTTGTTTATTTATTTTGATACGAGTTTACATTATTTTATGTGTATTTTGTAGATATATTTTTCTACGTATTTTTCTACGTATTTCTACGAATTTACAAATACAAATTTACACATAAAATAAATATTTACATATATTTCAATAAAAAAATGTAAATTTGTATGAAAATAAAGATGCAAAATACCCGTAAACTAAAGCATTTTTTTATACAAAAAACATATACAAAAAAACACGTAGAATAATTAAATTTGTATTAAAATTAATATTCAAAATGCATATACAATAAGGTAAATTTGTATTGAAAAAATATGCAAAATACACATAAAACAGTGTCCATTTGTTTTAAAATCTATATACGAATACACATAAATCAACGTAGATTTCTATAGAAATATATATACAAAATACACATGAAACGATGTAAATACGTATAAAAATATATATACAAAATACACATTAAATAATGTAAATTCGCGTAAAATAAATAAACAAAATATCAATAAAAGAATGTGTATTTGTGTGAAAATAGACATACAAAATACACATAAAATAACCTAAATTTGTATAAAACTATATACAAAAATACACAAAAATAATTATAATTTGTATGAAAATAAATATACAAAAAACACATAAAATTAGGTAAATTTGTATTGAAATACATTTACAAAATAAACATCAAATAATGTAAATTTGAATGAAAATATATAAACAAATACACTTAAATTAACGTAAATTTGTATAAAATATATATTCAAAATACACATTAAATTATGTAAATATGTATACAAAAAAAATACAAAACACAAATAGAATAATGTAAAATCGTATCAAAATATATACAGAGAATATTAATAAAATAATGTAAATTTGTTTGAAAATTAAGATGCAAAATACCCCAAAAATAGCGCATTTTTTATAAAAATATATATATACCAAAACACATATAAAATATTTGATTTTTAAAAAAATAAATATACGAGATGCAAACACAATATGGTAAATTTGTATTGAAATAGATATGCAAAATACATATAAAACAATGTAAATTTGTTTCAAAATATATATACGAATACACATAAAATAACGCAGATTTCTATAAAGATATATATACAAAATACACATAAAATGAAGTAAATACGTATAAAAAAATGTACAAAATACACATAAAATAATGTAAACTCGTATCAAAAAATATAAAAAAAATACTAATAAAAGAATGTGTATTTGTATAAACATAAATATACAAAATACACATAAAATAACGTAAATTGATATAAAAGTATATACAAAAATACACAAAAGTAAATAAATTTGAATGAAAATAGATATACAAAATACACATAAAATAACTCATATTTAAAAAAATGTATACAAAAATACACATAAAATAATTAAATTTGTATTAAAATAAATATACAAAATACACATACTATAAGGTAAATTTGTATTGAAATAGATATGCAAAATACACATAAAATAATGTAAATTTGTATCAAAATAGATACGAATACACACAATAATTTAACGTAAATTTTGTGAAAATATATATACAAAATACACATAAAATAATGTAAATACGTAGAAAATATATATATACAAAATACACATAAAATAATGTAAATTCGTATCAAAATATATAAACAAAAAATATAAAAATAATATATATATATATATATATATATATATATATATATATGTATATATATATGTATATATATATATGTATATATATGTGTATATATATATGTATATGTATATATCTATGTATATATATATATATATGTATCTATATATGTATATATATATCTATATATATATATATATATATATATATATATATATATATATATATATATATATATATATATGTAAAATACAAATAAAATAACAAAAATTTGTATAAAAATATATACAAAAATAAACAAAAAAAAATAAATTTGTTTGAAAATAGATATGCAAAATACATATAAAATTAGGCAAACTTGTATTGAAATACATATACAAAATACACATAAAGTGATGTTAATTTGTATGAAAATATATAAAAAAAATACACATAAAATAACGTAAATTTCCATAAAATATATATACAAAATAAACATAAAATAATGAAAATATGTATAAAAATATATATAGAAAATACACAGAATAATGTAAAATTGTATCAAAATAAATAAACAGAATATCAATAAAATAATGTAAATTTGTATGAAAATAAAGATGGAAAATACCCATATAATAACGGATATATGCATAAAAAAATATTTACAAAAATACACATGAAATAATTAATTTTGTATTGAAATACATATACAAAATGCACCTACAATAAAGAAAATTTGTATTGAAATAGATATGCAAAATACTCATCAATAATGTAAATTTGTATCAAAATATATATACAAATACATAACATAGAGTAAATTTCTATGAAAATATACATACAAAATACATATAAAATGATGTAAATAGCATAAAAATATATATATCAAATAAACCTAAGATATTGTAAATTCGTATCATAATAAATAAACAAAATTCCGATAAAAGAACGTATATTTGTAGGAAAATAAATATACAAAATACACATAAAATAAGGAAAATTTGTATAAAAATATATACAAAAATACACAAAACTAATTTCAATTTCTATGAAAATAGATATAGAAAATACACATATAATAAGTTAAATTTTTATTTAAATAGATGTACAAAATACACATAAAATAATGTAAATTTGTATATAATTAAAACAAATTCACATAAAATAACGTTCATTTGTATAAAATATATATACAAAATATACATTGGATAATGTAAAATCGTATTAAAATAAATACACAGAATATCAATAAAATAATGTAAATTTGTATGAAAATAGAGATGAAAAATACCCATAAAATAAAGCATATTTTCAAAAAATTACATATACAAAAATACACAGAATAATTAAATTTGTATTAAAATTAATATACAAATTGCACATACAATAAGGTAAATTTGTATTGAAAGAATATGCAAAATACACATAAAACAATGCATATTTCTTTCAAAATATATATATATATATATATATATATATATATATATATATATATATATATATATATATATATATATATATATATATATATATATATATATATATATATATATATATATATATATATATATATATATATATATATATATATATATATATATATATATATATATATATATATATATATATATATATATATATATATATATATATATATATATATATAAATATATATATAAACAAAATATCAATAAAAGAATGTGTATTTGTATGAAAATAGATATACAAAATACACATTAAATATTGTAAATTTGTATAAAACTCTATACAAAAATACACAAAAAATAATTTAAATTTGTATTAAAATTAATATACAAAATACACATAAAATTAGGTAAATTTGTATTGAAATACATATACAAAATACACATAACATAATGTAAATTTGAATGAAAATATATAAACAAATACACTTAAAATAATGTAAATTTGTTTAAAATATATATACAAAATACACATTAAATAATGTAAATATGTATAAAAAAAATATATACAAAAGACAAATAGATTAATGTAAAATAGTATCAAAATAAATATATAGAATATTAATAAAATAATGTAAATTTGTATGAAAATAACGATGCAAAATACCCATAAAACAACGAATTTTTTATGAAAATATATATACCAAAATACACATAAAATATGTAATTTTGTATTACAATAAATATACAAAATGCACATACAATAACGTTAATTTGTATTGAAATAGATATACAAAATACATATAAAACAATGTAAATTTCTTTCAAAATATATATACGAATACACATATATATATATATATATATAAATATATATATACAAATATATATATAAAATGAAGTAAATACGTATAAGAAAATATATATATATATATATAAAATAATGTAAATTCGTATCAAAATAAATAAACAAAATGCTAATAAAAGAAAATGTACTTGTATAAATATAAATATACAAAATACACATAAAATAACGTAAAATTGTATAAAACTATATACAAAAATAAACAAAAATAATTAAATTTGTATGAAAATAGATATACAAAAGACACATAAAATAAGCTAAATTAGAATTGAAATTAATATAGAAAATACATAAAATAATGTAAATTTGTATCAACATATATATTCAAATACATATATAATAACGTAAATTTGTATAAAAATATATAAACAAAATACATTTTAAATAATGTAAATACGTATAAAAGATATGTACGTAATGTAAAAATTTATAAAAATAAAGATGCAGAATACCCATAAAATAACTCATATTTAAAAAAATATATATATACAAAAATACACATAAAATAATTAAATTTGTATTAAAATAAATATACAAAATACACATACAATATATATATGTATTTTATATATATATATATATATATATATAAAATATATATATATATATATAAATATATATATATATATATATTTATATATATATATATATATATATATTTATATATATATATATATATATATATATATATCTATATATATATATATATATATATATATTTATATATATATATATATATATATAAATATATATATATATATAAATATATATATAAATATATATATAAATATATATAAATATATATAAAAATATATATATATATCTATATATATATGTAAATTTGTATAAAATATATATATACAAAATACACATAAAATAATGTATATATATATATATATATATATATATATATATAAAATATATATATATATATATATATATATATATATATATATATATATATATATATATATATATATATATATATATATATATATATATATATATATATATATATATATATATATATATATATATATATATATATATATATATATATATATATATATATATATATATATATATATATATATATATATATATATATATATATATATATATATATATATATATATATATATATATATATATATATATATATATAAATAATGTAAATTTGTATCAAAATATATATTATACGAATAAATTTTATAAAATATATATATAAAATACACATAAAATAATTAAATTTGCATTAAAATAAATATACAAAATACAATAACGTAATTTGTATTGTAAAATATATATATATAAAATATATATATATATATATATATATATATATATATATATATATATATATATATATATATATATATATATATATATATAATATATATATATATAAATACAAATAAAATAATGTAAAATTTGAAAATATATTAAAAATACACAAAATAATTTAAATTTGTTTGAAAATAGATATACAAAATACACATAAAATTAAGCAAATTTGCATTGAATACATATATACAATACATAAAAATAATGTAAATTTGTATAAAATATTTATACAAATACACTTAAAATTATGTAAATTTGAATCAAATATATATACAAAATAAACATTAAATAATGTATTTTGTATATCTATTTTCATTCAAATTGAAATTAATTTTGTGTATTTTTGTATGTATTTTTATTCAAATTTTCGTAATTTTATGAGTATTTTGTATATTTATTTTCCTTCAAATATACGTTCTTTTATCGGAATTTTGTTTATTATTTTGATACGAATTTTCATTATTATAGGTGTATTTGATATATATATTTTTATACTTATTTACATAATTTTATATGTATTTTGAATATATATTTTCATAGAAATTTACTCTATTTTATGTGTATTCGTATATATATTTTGATACAAACTTACATTATTTATGTGTATTTTGCATATCTATTTCAATACAAATTTTCTTTATTGTATGTGCTTTTTGTATAGTTATTTTAATACAAACTTAATTATTTTATGTGTATTTTTGAATATATATTTTTAAGCAAATATGCATTATTATATGGGTATTTTGCATCTTTATTTTCATACAAATTTACATTATTTTATTGATATTCTGTTTATTTATTTTGATACGATTTTACGTTATTCTGTGTATTTTGTATATATATTTTTAGACATATTTACATTATTTAATGTATATTTTGTATATATATTTTATGGAAACTTACGTTATCTTATGTGTATTTGTTTATATAAATTCATACAAATTTACATTATTTTATATGTATTTTATATATGTAATTTAATAAAAATTTGCCTAATTTCATGTGTATTTTGCATATCTATTTTCAAAAAATTTAAATTATTTTTGTGTATTTTTGTATATATTTTTATACAAATTTTTGTTATTTTATTTGTATTTTGTATATATATTTTCCTACAAATATACATTTTTTTAGTGGAATTTTTTTAATTTATTTTTATACGAATCTACATTATTTTATCTGCATTTTGTATATATATTTTTCAATGTATTTACATTATTTTATGTGTATTTTATATATATATATTTTCATAAAAAATTACGTTATTTTATTGTGTGTATTCGTATATATTTTGATAAAAATTTAGATTATTTTATGTGTTTTTTGCATATCTATTTCAATAAAAATCTACCTTATTATATGTGTATTTTGTATATTTATTTTAATACAAATCTAATTATTTTATGTGTTTTTTTGTATATATATTTTTTTTAAGATGAGTTATTTTATGGGTATTTTGCATCTTTATTTTTATAAATTTTTACATTACGTACATTTCTTTTATACGTATTTACATTATTTAATGTGTATTTTGTTTATATATTTCTATACAAATTTACGTTATTATATGTGTATTTGAATATATATTTTGATATAAATTTACATTATTTTATGTATTTTCTATATTTATTTCAATTCTAATCTAGCTTATTTTATGTTTCTTTTGTATATCTATTTTCATACAAATTTCACTATTTTTGTTTATATTTGTTTATAGTTTTATACAATTTTACGTTATTTTATGTGTATTTTGTATATTTATATTTATACAAGTATATATATATTATATATATATATAGATATATATATATATATATATATATATATATATATATATATATATATATATATATATATATATATATATATATATATATATATATATATATATATATATATATATATATATATATATATATATATATATATATATATATATATATATATATATATATATATATATATATATTTTTATAGAAATCTACGTTATTTTATGTGTATTCGTATATATATTTTGAAAGAAATTTACGTTGTTTTATATGTATTTTGCATATCTATTTCAATACAAATTTACCTTATTGTATGTGCATTTTGTATATTTATTGTAATACAAATTTAAATATTTTATGTGTATTTTGGTATATGTATTTTCATAAAAAAATGCGTTGTTTTATGTGTATTTTGCATCTTTATTTTCATACAAATTTACATTATTTTATTAATATTCTGTGTATTTATTTTGATACTATTTTACATTATTCTATTTTTCTTTTGAATATATTTTTTTATACATATTTACATTATTTAATGTGTATTTTGTATATATATTTCATAAAAATTTACGTTTTTTTAAGTGTATTTGTTTATTTATTTTCATTCAAATTTACATTATCTTATGTGTATTTTGTGTATGTATTTCAATACAAATTTACCTAATTTTATGTGTATTTTGTATATTAATTTTCATTCATTTTTAGATAATTTTTTGTGTATTTTTGTATAGAGTTTTATACAAATTTACAATATTTAATGTGTATTTTGTATATCTATTTTCATACAAATACACATTCTTTTATTGATTTTTTTTTACACGAATTTACATTATTTAATGTGTATTGTGTATATATATTTTTATACGTATTTACGTCATTTCATCTATTTTTTGTATATATATTTCTATAGAAATCTACGTTATTTTATGTGTATTCGTATATATATTTTGAAAGAAATATCCATTGTTTTATGTGTATTTTGCATATTCTTTCAATACAAATTTACGTTATTGTATGTGCATTTTGTATATTAATTTTAATACAAATTTAACTATTATACGTGTATTTTTGTATATGTAATTTTATAAAAATATGCTTTATTTTATGGGTATTTTGCATCTTTATTTTCATACAAATTTACGGGATTTTATTGATATTCTGTCTATTTTATTTTATACGATTTTACATTATTCTATGAATATTTTATATATATATATATATATATATATATATATATATATCTATATATATATATATATATATATATATATATATATATATATATATATATATATATATATATATATATATTATACAAATGAACGTTATGTTATGTGAATTTGTTTTAATTTCATACAAATTTACATTATTTTATGTGTATTTTGTACATCTATTTAAATACAAATTTAACTTATCATATGTGTATTTTGTATATCTATTTTCATAGAAATTGAAATTAATTTTGTGTATTTTTGTATATATTTTCATACAAATTTTCCTTGTTTTATGTGTATTTTGTATATTTATTTTCCTGCAAATATACGTTCTTTAATCGGAATTTTGTTTATTTATTATGATACGAATTTACATTATCTTAGGTGTATTTAGTATTTATATTTTTATTCAAAATTACAATATTTTATTGGTATTTTCTTAATTTAATTCGATACGAATTTAGATTATTTCATAGGTATTTTGTATAAATATTTTTATACTCATTTACATTATCTAATGTGTGTTTTGTATATATATTTTTATGCAAATTTATTTTATGTGCATTTCTGTACATATATTTTTATAGAAATTTACGTTATATCATGTGAATTTTGTATATGTTTTCTCATACAAATTTACATTCTTTTATTGGTATTTTGTTTATTTATTTTCATACGAATTACATGATTATAGGTGTATTTTGTATATATTTTTTTATACGTATTTACATTATTTAATGTGTATTTTGTTTATATATTTTTATACAAATTTACGTTATTATATGTGTATTTGTATAAATATTTTGATACAAATTTGCTTTATTTTATGTATTTTGTATATATATTTCAATTCAAATTTAGCTTATTTTGTGTGTATTTTATATATCTATTTCCATACAAATTTAATTATTTCTGTGTATTTTTGTAAATAGTATTATATAAATTTACGTTATTTTATGCGTATTTTTTATATTTATATTTATACAAATAGACATTCTTTTATTGATATTTTGTTGATTTATTTTGATACGAATTTACATTATTTTATGTGTATTTTGTATACATTTTTTTATACGTATTTACTTCATTTTATGTGTATTTTGTATATATATTTTCATAGAAATCTACGTTATTTTATGTGTATTCGTATATATATTTTGAAACAAATTTACATTGTTTTATATGTATTCTGCATATCTATTTTAATACAAATTTAAATTAGTGTATGTGTATTTTGTATAATTATTTTAATACAAATTTAAATTTTCTATGTGAATTTTGGTATATATATTTTTATAAGAAAATGCATTATTATATGGGTATTTTTCTTCTTTATTTTCATACAAATTTATATTATTTTATTAATATTCTGTGTATTTATTTTGATACGATTTTACAATATTCTATTTGTGTTTTCTATATATTTTTTTATACTTATTTACATTATTTAGTTTGTATTTTGTATATATATTTTATACAAATTTACGTTATTTTAAGTGTATTTGTTTATGTATTCTCATTCAATTTTACATTATTTTATGTGTATTTTGTATACGTATTTTAACACAAATCTACCTAATTTTATGTGTATTTTGTATATTTATTTTCATAGAAGTTTAAATTATTTTTATGTATTTTAGTATATATTTTTATATATATTTAGGTTATTTTATGTGTATTTTGTATATCTATTTTCATACAAATACACATTCTTTTATCGATATTTTGTTTATTTATTTTGACGCGAATTTACATTATTTGATGTGTATTTTGTATTTATATTTTTATACGTATTTACATCATTTCATGTGTATTTTGTATATATATTTCTATTGAAATCAACGTTATTTTATGTGTGTTCGTATATATATTTTGAAACAAATTTACACTGTTTTATGTGTATTTTGCATATTTTTTCAAAACAAATTTTCCTTATTGTATGTGCATTTTGTATATTAATTTTAATTCAAATTTAATTATTCTATGTGTATTTTTTATATGTAATTTTATTAAAATATGCTTTATTTTATGGGTATTTTGCATCTTTATTTTCATACAAATTTACATTATTTTATTGATACTCTATATATTTGTTTTAATACGATTTTACATTATTCTTTGTGTATTTTGTATATATATTTTATACAAATGTACGTTATCTTATGTGTATTTGCATGCATTTTATACAAATTTACATTATTTTTTGTGTATTTTGTACATATATTTAAATACAAATTTAACTAATAATATGTGTATTTTGTATATCTAATTTCACACAAATTGAAATTATTTTTGTGTTTTTTTTATATATTTTTATACAAATTTTCGCTATTTTATGTGTATTTTGTATATTTATTTTCCAACAAATATACGTTCTTTTATCGGAATTTTGTTTATTTATTTTGATACGAAATTAAATTATTTTAGGGGTAGTTGGTATATATATTTTTATACTTATTTACATCATTATATATGTATTTTGTATGCATATTTTCATAGAAATTTACTCTATTTTATGTGTATTCGTATATATCTTTTGATACAAATTTACATTATTTATGTGTATTTTGGATATCTATTTTAATATAAATTTACTTTATTGTATGGTTTACTAACAGGGTGGTGGATGAGTGGAATAGGCTTAGCAGTCATGTGGTGAGCGCCAATACAATTGTCATATTCAAAAATAGACTAGATAAATTCATGGACAGCGATATTAGGTGGGGTTAGATACACGGGAGCTTAGGGTCAAAGGAGCTGCCTCGTACAGGCCTACCGGCCTCTTGCAGACTCCTGCGTTCTTATGTTCTTATGTTCATTTTTTTTATTTATTTTAATACAAATTTAATTATTTCATATGTATTTTTGTATATTTATTTTTATTACATTTACATTATTTTATTGATATTCTGTTTATTTATTTTTATACGAGTTAACATTATTCTATGTGTATTTTGTAAATATATATATATATATATATATATATATATATATATATATATATATATATATATATATATATATATATATATATATATATATATATATATATATATATATATATATATATATATGTATATATATATATATATATATATGTATATATTTATACATATTTACATTATTTAATGTTTATTTTGTATATATATATTTTATCCAAATTTACGTTATTTTATTTGTATTTTGTATATATATTTTGATACAAATTTACATTATTTTATGTGTGTTTTGTATATATTCTTTTCTACGTATTTAAATTATTTTATGTGTATTTTGAATATACATTTTCATAAAAATTTACGTTATTTTCTTGTGTGTATTCGTATATATTTTGAAACAAATTTTATACAAATTCATGTTATTTTATGTGTATTTTGTATACATTTTTTTATACGTATTTACTTAATTTTATGTGTATTTTGTATATATATTTTTATAGAAATCTACGTTATTTTGTGTATTCGTATATATATTTTTTAACAAATTTACATAGTTTTATATGTATTTGCATATATTTCAATACAAATTTACCTTAATGATTGTGCTTATGTATATTTATTTATATAAATATATATATATATATATATATATATATATATATATATATATATATATATATATATATATATATATATATATATATATATATATATATATATATATATATATATATATATATATATTTTTTTTTTTTATATGGGTATTTTGCATCTTTATTTTCATACAATTTTACATAATATTATTAATATTCTGTGTATTTATTTTGATACGATTTTACCCTATTCTATTTGTGTTTTGTATATATTTTTTTCATTCATATTTGCATTATTTAAGGTGTATTTTGTATATATATTTTATACAAATCTACGTTATTTAAAGTGTATTTGTTTATATATTTTCATTCAAATTTACATTATTTTATGTGTATTTTGTATATGTATTTCAATTCAAATCTACCTAATTTTATGTGTATTTTGCATATTTATTTTCATACAAATTTAAACTATTTTTGTGTATTTTTGTATGTATTGTTTATATATATTTTAAAGAAAATTACGTTTTTTTTATGTGTATTCGTATATATATTTTGAAATAAATTTACCTTGTTTTATGTGTGTTTTGCATATCTATTTCAATACAAATTTACCATATTGTTTGCTCATTTTGTATATTAATTTTAATACAAATTTAATTATTCTATGTGTATTTTTGTATATGTATTTTTATAAAAATATGCTTTATTTTCATACAAATTTACATTATTGTATTGACATTCTGTGTATTTATTTTGATACAATTTTACATTATTCCATGTGTATTTTGTATATGTATTTTATAAAAATGTAAGCTAAATTTGAATTGAAAGATGTATACAAAATACATAAAATAATGTACATTTGTATCAAAATATTTATACAAATACACATATAATAACGTAAATTTTTTTAAAAATATATGAACGAAATACTCATTAAATAATGTAAATACGTACAAAAAAATATGTACAAAATACACATATAATCATGTAATTCGTATCAAAATAAATATATAAACAAAATACACATTAAATAATGTAAATACGTAAAAAAAGATATGTACAAAATATACAAATAATCATGTAATTCGTATCAAAATAGATAAACAAAATACCAATAAAATAATGTAAATTTGTATGAGAAAACATATAAAAATACACAAAAAATAACGCATATTTCAATAACAATATATGTACAAAAATGCATATAAAATAAAGTAAATTTGAATAAAAATAAATATACAAAACACCTATTAAATAATGTAAATGCTTATAAAAATATGTATACAAAATAATGTGTATTTTGTTTATATATTTTTATACAAATTTACGTTATTATATGTGTATTTGTATAAATATTTTGATAAAAATTTACTTTATTTTATGTATTTTGTATATATATTTTAATTCAAATTTAGCTTATTTTGTGTGTATTTTGTATATCTATTTTCATACAAATTTAATTACTTCCGTGTATTTTTGTATATAGTTTTTTATAAATTTACACGGACCTAAAACGAATCTTAACCCAAATTTAAATATTTTATGTGTATTTTGGTATATATATTTTTATAATAAATGCGCTATTTTATGGGAATTTTGGATCTTTATTTTCATACAAATTTACATTATTTTATTAATATTCGGTGTATTTATTTTGATACGATTTTACATTATTCTATTTGTTTTTTGTAGATACTTTTTTTTATACATATATACATTATTTAATGTGTATCTTGCATATATATTTTATACAAATTTATTATCTATTATCTATTTTCATACAAATACACATTCTTTTCATGATATTTTGTTTATTTATTTTGACACGAATTTACATTATTTAATATGTATTTTGTATATATATTTTTATACGTATTTACATAATTTCATATGTATTTTGTATATATATTTCTATAGAAATCTACTTTATTTTATGTGTATTCGTATATATATTTTGAAACAAATTTACATTGTTTTATATATATTTTTGAATATCTCTTTCAATACAAATTTACCTTACTGTATATGCATTTTGTATATTTATTTCAATACAAATTTAGATATTTCATGTGTATTTTGGTATATATATTTTTTATAAAAAATGCGATATTTTTTGGGAATTTTGCATCTTTATTTTCATAAATATTTACATTATTTTATTGATATTCTGTGTATTTATTTTGATACGATTTTACTTTATTCTGTTTGTTTTTTGTATATATTTTTTTATACACATATACATTATTTAATGTGTATCTTGCATATATATTTTATACAAATTTACGTTATTTTAAGTGTATTTGTTTATATATTTTCATTCAAATTTACATTATTTGATGTGTATTTTATATATGTATTTCAAAACAAATTTACCTTGTTTTATGTGTATTTTGTATATTTCTTTTCATGCAAATTTAAACTATTTTTGTGTATTTTTGTATATTATTTTATACAAATTTAGGTTATTTTATGTACGCATTTACATTATTTAATGTGTGTTTTGTATATATATTTCTATGCAAATTTACTTTATTTTATGTGCATTTTTGTACATATATTTTTATAGAAATTTGCGTTATTTGTATATGTTTTCTCATACAAATTTATATCATTTTATTGCTATTTTGTTTATTTATTTTACGAGTTACATGATAATATGTGCATTTTGTACATATTTTTTATACGTATTTACATTACTTAATGTGTATTTTTTTATATATTTTTAAACAAATCTACGTTATTATATGTATTTGTATAAATATTTTGATACAAATTTACATTATTTTATGTATTTTGTATGTACATTTCAATTCAAATTTAGCTTATTTTAGCTGTATTTTGTATCTCTATTTTCATACAAATTTAATTACTTCTGTGTATTTTTGTATATAGTTTTATACAAATTTACGA
Organism: Eriocheir sinensis; assembly: GCF_024679095.1. Lineage (NCBI taxonomy): Eukaryota > Metazoa > Arthropoda > Malacostraca > Decapoda > Varunidae > Eriocheir > Eriocheir sinensis. The sequence goes on along the minus strand of NW_026110962.1, from coordinate 36,442 downwards.
TATTTTATGTGTATTTTGTATATTTATATTTATACAAATACACATTCTTTTATTGGTATTTTGTTTATTTATTTTGATACGATTTTACATTATTTCATGTGTATTTTGTATTCATTTTTTTTATACGTATTTACTTCATTTTATGTGTATTTTGTATATATTTTTATAGAAATCTAGGTTATTTTATGTGTATTCGTATATATATTTTGAAACAAATTTACATTGTTTGATATGTATTCTGCATATCTATTTCAATACAAATTTACTTTATTGTATGTCCATTTTTTATATTTATTTTAATACAAATTTTAATATTTTATGTGTTTTTTGGTATATATATTTTTTATAAAAAATGCTTTATTTTATGGCTATTTTGCATCTTTATTTTCATACAAATTTACATTATTTTATTAATATTCAGTGTATTTATTTTTTATACGATTTTACATTATTCTATTTGTGTTTTGTATATATATTTTTTTATACATATTTACATTATTTAATGTGTATTTTGTATATATATATTTGATACAAATTTACGTTATTTTAAGTATATATGTTTATATATTTTCATTGAAATTTCCATTATTTTATGTGTATTTTGTATATGTATCTGAATACAAATTTAACTTATTTTATGTGTATTTTGTATAATTATTTTCATACAAATTTAAATTATTTTTGTGTATTTTTGTATATAGTTTTATACAAATTTAGGTTATTTTATGTGTATTTTGTATATCTATTTTCATGCAAATATTGATATTTTGTTTATTTATTTTGACGCGATTTTACATTATTTAATGTGAATTTCGTATATATATTTTTATACGTATTTACATCATTTCATGTGTATTTTGTATATATATTTCTATAGAAATCTACGTTATTTTATGTGTATTCGTATATACATTTTTAAACAAATTTACACTTTTATGTGTATTTTGCATATTTTTTCAATACAAATTTACCTTATTGTATATACATTTTGTATATTAATTTTAATACAAATTTAATTATACTATATGTAGTTTTGTATATGTATTTTTATAAAAGTATGCTTTATTTGATGGGTATTTTGCATCTTTATTTTCATACAAATTTCTTTCAAAATATATATACGAATACACATAAAATAACGTAGATTTCTATAAAAATATATATACAAAATACACATAAAATGAAGTAAATACGTATAAGAAAATGTATACAAAATACACATAAAATAATGTAAATTCGTATCAAAATAAATAAACAAAATGCCAATAAAAGAATGTGAATTTGTATAAACAAAGATATACAAAATACACATAAAATAACGTAAAATTGTATCAAACTATATTAAAAAATAAACAAAAATAATTAAATTTGTATGAGAATAGATATACAAAAAACACACATAAAATAAGCTAAATTAGAATTGAAATAAATATAGAAAATACATAAAATAATGTAAATTTGTATCAAAATATATGTTCAAATACACATATAATAACGATAAATATACAAATATACAAAATATACTTTAAATATGGAAATACGTATAAAAGATATGTACGTAATGTAAAAATTTATAAAAATAAAGATGCAAAATACCCATAAAATAACTCATATTTAAAAAAAATACATATACAAAAATACACATAAAATAATTAAATTTGTATTAAAATAAATATACAAAATACACATACAATACGGTAGATTTTTATTGATATAAATATGCAATAAACACATAAAATAGTGTAAATTTTTATCAAATTATATACGAATACACACAATAAAATAACGTAAATTTTTATGAAAATATATATACAAAATACACATAAAATAATGTAAATACATTGAAAAATATATATATACAAAATACACATAAAATAATATAAATTCGTATCAAAATAAATAAACAAAATTCCACTAAAAGAATGTATATTTGTAGGAAAACATATATACAAAATTCAAATAAAATAACAAAAATTTGTATAAAAATATATACAAAAATACACAGAAAATAATTTAAATTTGTTTGAAAATAGATATGCAAAATACACATGAAATTATTCAAATCTTTATTGAAATACATATACAAAATACACATAAAGTAATGTAAATTTGTATGAAAATACATAAATAAATACACATAAGAACGTAAATTTCCATAAAATATATATACAAAATATACATTAAATAATGTAAATATGTCTAAAAATATATATACAAAATACACAGAATAACGTAAAATCGTATCAAAATAAATAAACAGAATATCAATAAAATAATGTAAATTTGTATGAAAATAAAGATGCAAAATACCCATTTAATAACGCATATTTGTTTAAAAATATATATACAAAAATACACATAAAATAATTAAATTTGTATTAAAATAAATATACAAAAGGCACATATAATAAAGAAAATTTGTATTGAAATAGATATGCAAAATACACAAAAATAATGTAAATTTGTATCAAAATATATATACGAATACACATAAAATAGAGTAAATTTCTATGAAAATATATATTCAAAATACATATAAAATTATGTAAATAAGTATAAATATATATATCAAATACACCTAAAATAATGAAAATTCGTATCAAAATAAATAAAGAAAATTCCGATAAAAGAACGTATATTTGTAAGAAAATAGATATACAAAATACACATAAAATTACGAAAATTTGAATAAAAATATATACAAAAATGCACAAAATTAATTTCAATTTGTATATAAATACATGTACAAAACACACATAAAATAATGTAAATTTTTATGAAATGAAAACAATTTCACATAAAATAATGTACATTTGTATGAAATATATATACAGAATATACATAGAATAATGTAAAATCGTATCAAAATAAATACACAGAATATCAATAAAATAATGTAATTTTGTATGAAAATAAAGATGCAAAATACCCATAAAATAAAGCATATTTTTATAAAAATACATATACAAAAATACACATAGAATAATTAAATTTGTATTAAAATTAATATACAAAATGCACGTACAATAATGTAAATTTGTATTGAAAAAATATGCAAAATGCACATAAAACAATATATATTTGTTTCAAAATACATATACGAATACACATAAAATAACGTATATTTCTATAGAAATATATATACAAAATACACATGAAATGACGTAAGCACGTATAAAAATATATATACACAATACACATTAAATAATGTTAATTCGCATCAAAATAAATAAACAAAATTTCAATAAAAGAATGTGTATTTATATGAAAATAGATATACAAAATACACATAAAATATTGTAAATTTGTATAATATTCTATACAAATATACACAAAAAATAGTTTAAATTTGTATAAAAATATATATACAAAATACATAAAATTAGGTAAATTTCTATTGAAATACATATACAAAATACACATAAAATAATGTAAATTTGAATGAAAATATATAAACAAATACACTTAAGATAACTTAAATTTGTATGAAATATATATAGAAAATACACATTAAATATTTATTTTATGTGTAAATTTGTATTTGTAAATACGAAGAAATACGTAGAAAAATACGTAGAAAAATATATTTACAAAATACATATAAAATAATGTAAACTCGTATCAAAATGAATAAACAAAATTATAATAAAGGAATGTATATTTGTAGGAAAACATATTTTCAAAATACAAATAAAATAACTAAAATTTGAATAAAAAAAATAAAAAAATACACAAAAATAATTTAAATTTGTTTGAAAATAGATATGCAAAATACACATAAAGTTATGCAAATTTGTATTGAAATACATATACAAAATACACATAAAATAATATAAATTTGTTTGAAGAAATATAAACAAATACACATAACATAATGTAAATTTGGATAAAATATATATACAAAATATACATTAAATAATGTAAATATGTAGAAAAATTTATATTCAAAATACACATAGAATAATGTTAAATCGTATCAAAATAAATAAACAGAATATCAATAAAATGATTTAAATTTGTATGAATATAAAGATGCAAAATACCCATATAATAACGTATATATGCATAAAAATATATACACAAAAATACACATGAAATAATTAAATTTGTATTAAAATAAATATACAAAATGCTTATACAATAAAGTAAATTTGTATTGAAATACATATGCAAAATACACATCAATAATGTAAATTGTATCAAAATATATATACGAATACACATAAAATAGATTAAATTTCTATGAAAATATACATACAAAATACATATAAAATGATGTAAATAGTATAAAAATATATATACGAAATACACCTAAAATAATGTAAATTCGTATCAAAATAAACAAACAAAATTCCGATAAAAGAACGTATATTTGTAGGAAAATAAATATACAAAATACCCATAAAATAACGCAAATTTATATAAAAATATATACAATTTTTTTTTTATGAAAATTGATATACAAAATACACATATAATTAGTTAAATTTGTCTTTTAATACATGTACAAAATACACATAAAATAATGAAAATTTGTATGAAATGAAACCAAATACACATAAAAAAACGTACATTTGTATTAAATATATATACAAAATACACATAGAATAATGTAAAATCGTATCAAAAATAAATACACAGAATATTAATAAAATAATGTAAATTTGTATGAAAATAAAGATGCAAAATACCCATAAAATAACGTATTTTTTATAAAAATATATATACAAAAATACACATAAAATATTAAAATTTGTATTAAAATAAATATAAAAAATGCACATACAATAAGGTAAATTTGTATTGAAATAGATATGCAAAATACATATAAAACAATGTAAATTTGTTTCAAAATATATATACGAATACACATAAAATAACGTAGATTTCTATAAAAATATAAACAAAATACACAAAAAATGAAGTAGATACGTATAAAAAAAATGAATACAAAATACACATAAAATAATGTAAAATCGTATCAAAATAAATAAACAAAATACCAATAAAAGAATGTGTATTTGTATAAATATAAATATACAAAATACACATAGAATATCGTAAATTTGTATAAAACTATATACAAAAATACACAGAAATAATTAAATTTGTATGAAAATATATATACAAAATACAGCTAAAATAAGCTAAATTTGAAATACATAAAATAATGTAAATTTGTATCAAAATATTTATACAAATATATTTAATAACATAGATTTCTTTAAAAATATATAAACAAAATACACATTAAGTAATGTAAATACGTATAAAAAATATGTAAAAAATACACATATAATCATGTAATTCGTATCAAAATAAATTAACAAAATAGCAATAAAATAATGTAAATTTGTATGAGAAAACATTTACAAATAACGGAAATTTCTTTAAAAATATTTGTACAAAAATGCACATAAAATAAAATAAATTTGCATAAAAATATATATACAAAACACACATTAAATAATGTAAATGCGTACATAAAATAACCTAAATTTGTATAAAACTATATACAAAAATACACAAAAATAGTTTAAATTTGGATGAAAAGAAATATACAAAATACACATAAAATTAGGTAAATTTGTATTGAAATACATTTACAAAATACACATCAAATAATTTAAATTTGAATGAAAATATATAAACAAATACACTTAAAATAAAGTAGATTTGTATAAAATATATATGCAAGATACACATTAAATAATGTACATGTGTATAAAAAAATATATATACAAAAAACAAATAGAATTATGTAAAATCGTATCAAAATAAATACACATAATATCAATAAAATAATGTATATTTGTATGAAAATAAAGATGCAAAATTCCCATAAAATAGCGCATTTTTTATTAAAATATATATACCAAAATGCACATAAAATATTTAAATTTGTATTGAAATAAATATACAAAATGCATATACAGCAAGGTAAATTTGTATTGAAAGAGATATTCAAAAATACATATAAAACAATGTAAAATTGTTTCAAAATATATATACGAATATATATAAAATAACGTAGATTTCTATAGAAATATATATACAAAATACATATGAAATTATGTAAATACGTTTAAAAATATATATACAAAACAAATATTAAATAATGGAAATTCGTGTCAAAATAAATAAACAAAATATCATGAAAAGAATGTGTATTTGTATGAAAATAGATAATAGATAATAAATTTGTGTAAAATATATATGCAAGATACACATTAAATAATGTAAATATGTATAAAAAAGTATATACAAAAAACAAATAGAATAATGTAAAATCGTATCAAAATAAAAACACAGAATATCAATAAAATAATGTAAATTTCTATGATAATAAAGATACAAAATTCCCATAAAATAGCGCAATTCTTATAAAAATATATATACCAAAATACACATCAAATATTTAAATTTATATTGAAATACATATACAAAATGCACATACAATAAGGTAGATTTGTATTGAAAGATATGTGCAAAAATACATATAAAGCAATGTAAATTTGTTTCAAAATATATATACGAATACACATAAAATACCGTAGATTTCTATAAAAAATAAATATACAAAATACACATAAAATTAAGTAAATACGTATAAAAAAATGTATACAAAATACACATAAAATAATGCAAACTCGAGTTAAAATAAATAAACAAAATACCAATAAAGGAATGAGTATTTGGATAAATATAAATATACAAAATACACATACTAAATAAACATAAAATAAGGTAAATTTGTAATAAAATATATGTACAAAATACACATAAAATAATGTAAATTTATATGAAAATATATATACAAATACACATAAAATACCATGAATTTGTATAAAAATATATATTCAAAATAAATATTAAATAATGTAAATGCGTATAAAAATATATATACAAAGTACATATAAAATAATGTAAATTCGTATCAATATAAATCAACAAAACACCAATAAAATAATATATATTTGAATGAAAATATCTTTACAAAATACACATAACATAACTAAAATTTGCATTAAAATATATATAAAAATACATAAAAATAATTTGAGTTTGTATGAAAATAGATATACAAAATACAAATAAAACTAGGTAAATTTTATTTGAAATACATATACAAAATACACATAAAATAACGTAAATTTGTATAAAACTATATATAATAATACTCAAAAATAATTTAAATTTGTATGAAAATAGGTATACAAAATACACATAAAATTAGGTAAATTTGTATTGAAATACATATACAAAATACACATAAAATAAAGTAAATTTGAATGAAAATATATAAACAAATACACTTAAATTAACGTAAATTTGTATAAAATCTATATACAAAATACTCATTAAGTAATGTAAATATGTATAAAAAAATATTTACAAAACACAAATAGAATAATGTAAAATCGTATCAAAATAAATACACAAAATGTTAATAAAATATTGTAAATTTGTATGAAAATTAAGATGCAAAATAAGCATAAAATAACGCATTTTTTATTAAAATATATTACCAAAATACACATAAAATATTTGAATTTGTATTAAAAAAAAATTCAAAATGAACATACAATAAGGTAAATTTGCATTGAAATAGATATGCTAAATAAATATAAAACAATATAAATTTGTTTCAAAATATATATACGAATACACATAAAATAACGTAGATTTCTATAAAAATATATATATATAAAAAAAATACACATAAAATGAAGGAAATACATATAAAAAAATGTATACAAAATACACTTAAAATAATGTAAATTCGTATCAAAATAAATCAACAAAATACCAATAAAAAAATGTGTATTTGTATAAATATAAATATACAAAATACACATAAAATAACGTCAATTTATATAAAACTATATACAAAAATACACAGAAGTAATAACATTTGTATGAAAATAGATATACAAAATACACACAAAATAAGCTAAATTTGAATTGAAATATATATACAAAATACATAAAATAAAGTAAATTTGTATGAAAATATTTATACAAATACATATATAATAACTTAAATTTGTCTAAAAATATATAAAGAAAATACACATTAAATAATGTAAATACGTATAAAAAAATATGTACAAAATACACATATAATCATGTAATTCGTATCAAAATAAATAAACAAAATACCAATAAAGTAATGTAAATTTGTATGAGAAAACATCTACAAAATTCACATAAAATAACACAAATTTCTTTAAAAATATATGTACAAAAATGCACATAAAATAAAGTAAATTTGCATAAAAATATATCTACAAAAAACTCATTGTAAATTTGTATCAAAATATATACGAATACACACAATAAAATAACGTAAATTTTAACGAAAATATGTATACAAAATACACATAAAATAATGTAAATACGTAGAAAAATATATATACAAAATACACATAAAATAATGTAAATTCGTATCAAAATAAATAAACAAAATTACACTAAAAGAATGTATATTTGTAGGAAAATATATATACAAAATACAAATAAAATAACTAAAATTTGTACAAAAATATATACAAAAATACACAAAAATAATTTGAATTTGTTTGAAAATAGATATGCAAAATACACATAAAAATAGGCAAATTTGTATTGAAATACATAAAAATGTATAGAATAATGTAAATTTGTATGAAAATATATAAACAAATACACATAAAATAAAGTAAATTTCCATAAAAAATATATACATAATACATTAAATAATGTATATATGTATGAAATATATATACAAAGTACACATAGAATATTGTAAAATCGTATCAAAATAAATAAACAAAATATCAATAAAATAATGTAAATTTGTATATGAAAATAGATGCAAAATACCAATAAAATAAATCATATTTTAATAAAAATACATATACAAAAATACACTTTGAATAATTAAATTTGTATTAAAATTAATATACAAAATGCACATACAATAAGGTAGATTTGTATTGAAAAAATATGCAAAATACAAATAAAACTATAAATTTGTTTCAAATATTTATACGAATACACATAAAATAACGTAGATTTCTATAGAAATATATGTACAAAAAACACATAAAATGATGTAAATACGTATAAAAATATATATACAAAATACACATTAAATAATGTAAATTCGCTTCAAAATAAATAAGCAAAATATCAATAAAAGAATGTGTATTTGTATGAATTTAGATATACAAAAAACATATAAAATAACCTAAATTTGTATAAATCTATATACATAAATACACAAAAATAAATTAAATTTAATGAAAATAAATATACAAAATACACATAAAATTAGGTAAATTTGTATTTAAATACATATACAAAATACACTCAAAATAATGTAAATTTGAATGAAAATATATAAACAAATACACTTAAAGTGATGTAAATTTGTATAAATTATATATACAACATATACATTAAATAATGTAGATATGTATAAAAAAAATATACACAAAACACAAATAGAATAATGTAAAATCGTTTAAAAATAAATACACAGAATATTAATAAAATAATGTAAATTTGAATGAAAATTTAGATGCAAAATACCCATAAAATAACGCTTTTTTTTAAATATATATAACAAAATACACATAAAATATTTTAATTTGTATTAAAATAAATATACAAAAGCACATACAATAAGGTAAATTTGCATTGAAATAGATATGCAAAATACATATAAAACAATGTAAATTTGTTTCAAAATAAAATTACGAATACACATAAAATAACGTAGATCTCTATAAAATATATATAAAAAATACACATAAAATTAAGTAAATACGTATAAAAAAATGTAAACAAAATACACATAAAATAATGTAAATTCGAATCAAAATAAATAGACAAAACACCAGTAAAAGAATGTGTATTTGTATAAATATAAATGTACAAAATACACATACAAAATAAACATAAAATAAGGTAAATTTGTAATGAAATATATGTACAAAATACACATAAAATAATGTAAATTTATATGAAAATATATATACAAATACACATAAAACACCATGAATTTGTATAAAATTATATATTCAAAATAAATATTAAATAATGTAAATGCGTATAAAAATATATATACAAAGTACATATAAAATTATGTAAATTTGTATCAATATAAATCAACAAAATACCAATAAAATAATATATATTTGAATGAAAATAAATTTACAAAATACACAAAACATAACTAAAATTTATATTGAAATATATATAAAAATACATAAAAATAATTTGAGTTTGTATGAAAATAGATATACAAAATACACATAAAACTAGGTAAATATATAAACAAATACACATAAAATAACGTAGATTTGTATGAAAAATATATACAAAATACACATAGAATAATGTCAAATCGTATCAAATGAATGAGCAGAATATCAATAAAATAATGTAAATTTGTATGAAAATAAAGATGCAAAATACCCATCAAATAAAGCATATTTTTATAAAAATACATATACAAAAATACACATAGTATAATTAAATTTGTATTAAAATTAATATACAAAATGCATATACTATAAGGTAAATTTGTATTGAAAAAATATGCAAAATACACATAAAAGTGTAAATTTGTTTAAAAATGTATATACGAATACACATAAAATAACGTAGATTTCTATAGAAATATATATACAAAATACACATGAAATGATGTAAATACGTATAAAAATATATATACGAAATACACATTAAATAATGTAAATTCGCGTCAAAATAAATAAACAAAATATCAATAAAAGAATGCGTATTTGTATGAAAATAGATATACAAAATACACATTAAATAACCTAAATTTGTATAAAACTATATACAAAAATACACAAAAATAATTTAAATTTGTATGAAAATAATTATACAAAATACACATAAAATTAGGTAAATTTGTATTCAAATACATATACAAAATACACATAAAATAATGGAAATTTCAATGAAATTATATAAACATATATACTTAAAATAACGTAAATTTGTATCAAATATATATATACAAAATACACATTAAATAATGTAAATATGTATAAAAATATATATATACAAAACACAAATAGAATAATGTAAAATCGTATAAAAAATAAATACACTGAATATTAATAAAATAATGTAAATTTGTATGAAAATAAAGATGCAAAAGAGCCATAAAATAACGCATTTTTTATAAAAAATATATATACCAAAATACACATAAAATATTAAAATTTGTATTAAAATAAATATAAAAAATGCACATACAATAAGGTAAATTTGTATTGAAATAGGTATGCAAAATACATATAAAACAATGTAAATTTGCTTCAAAATATATATACGAATACACATAAAATAACGTAGATTTCTATAAAAATATGTACAAAATACACATAAAAAGAAGTAAATACGTATAAAAAAATTAATACAAAATACACATAAAATAATGTAAAATCGTATCAAAATAAATAAACAAAATACCAATAAAAGAATGTGTATTTGTATAAATATAAATATACAAAATACACATAAAATATCGTAAATTTGTATAAAACTATATACAAAAATACACAGAAGTAATTAAATTTGTATGAAAATAGATATACAAAATACAGCTAAAATAAGCTAAATTTGAATTGAAATGTACATACAAAATACATAAAATAATGTAAATATGTATCAAAATATTTATACAAATACATATAATAACGTAGATTTGTTTAAAAATATATAAATATAATACACATCAAGTAATGTAAATACGTATAAAAAATATGTACAAAATGCAGATATCATCATGTAATTCGTATCAAAATAAATAAACAAAATAGCAATAAAATAATGTAAATTTGTATGAGAAAACATATACAAATAACGCAAATTTCTATAAAAATATATGTACAAAAATGCACATAAAATAAAGTAAATTTGCATAAAAATATATATACAAAACACACATTAAATAATGTAAATGCGTACATAAAATAACCTAAATTTGTATAAAATTATATACAAAAATACACAAAAATAATTTAAATTTGTATGAAAAGAAATATACAAAATACACATAAAACTAGGTAAATTTGTATTGAAATACATATACAAAATACACATCAAATAATGTAAATTTGAATGAAAATATATAAACAAATACACCTAAAATAACGTAAATTTGTATAAAATATATATGCAAGATACACATTAAATAATGTATATGTGTATAAAAAAAATATACAAAAACAAATAGAATAATGTAAAATCGTATCAAAATAAATACACAGAATATCAATAAAATAATGTAAATTTGTATGAAAATAAAGATGCAAAATTCCCAAAAAATATCGCATTTTTTATAAAAATATACATACCAAAATACTCATGAAATATTTAAATTTGTATTGAAATAAATATACAAAATGCATATACAGTAAGGTAAATTTGTATTGAAAGAGATATTCAAAAATATATATAAAACTATGTAGATTTGTTTCAAAATATATATACGAATACACATAAAATAAAGTAGATTTCTATAGAAATATATATACAAAATACATATGAAATTATGTAAATACGTATAAAAATATATATACAAAATACATATTAAATAATGTAAATTCGTGTCAAAATAAATAAACAAAATATCATAAAAAGAATGTGTATTTGTATGAAAATAGATAATAGATAATAAATTTGTATAAAATATATATGTAAGATACACATTAAATAATGTAAATATGTATAAAAAAGTATATACAAAAAACAAATAGAATATTGTAAAATCGTATCAAGATAAATACACCGAATATTAATAAAATAATGTAAATTTGTATGAAAATAAAGATAAAAAAATTCCCATAAAATAGCGTATTTCTTATAAAAATATATATATCAAAATACACATAAAATATTTAAATTTGGGTTAAGATTCGTTTTAGGTCCGTGTAAATTTATATAAAACTATAAACAAAAATACACGGAAGTAATTAAATTTGTATGAATATAGATATACAAAATACACACAAAAATAAGCAAAATTTGAATTAAAATATATATACAAAATACATAAAATAAAGTAAATTTGTATCAAAATATTCATACAAATACACATATAATAACGTAAATTTGTATAAAAATATATAAACAAAATACACATTATTTTGTATACAGATTTTTATAAGCATTTACATTATTTAATAGGCGTTTTGTATATTTATTTTTATGCAAATTTACTTTATTTTATATGCATTTTTGTACATATATTGTTATTGAAATATGCGTTATTTTTTGTGTATTTTGTATATGTTTTCTCATACAAATTTACATTATTTTATTGGTATTATGTTTATCTATTTTGATACGAATTACATGATTATTTGTATATTTTGTACATATCTTTTTTTACGTATTTACATTATTTAATGTGTATTTTGTTTATATATTTATTTTGATACGAATTACATGATTATATGTGTATTTTGTACATATTTTTTTTATACGTATTTACATTATTTAATGTGTATTTCGTTCATATACTTTTAAAAAAATTTACTTTATTATATGTGTATTTGTATAAATATTTTGATACAAATGTACATTATTTTATGTATTTTGTATATATCTTTCAATTCAAATTTAGCTTACATTTCTATAAAATATATATACAAAATACACATGGAATAATGTAAAATTGTATCAAAATAAATACACAGAATGTCAATACAATAATGTAAATTTGTATGAAAATAAAGATGCAAAATACCCATAAAATAAAGCATATTTTTATAAAAATACATATACAAAAATACACATAGAATAATTAAATTTGTATTAAAATTAATATACAAAATGAGCTAACAATATGGTAAATTTGTATTGAAATAGATATGCAAAACACACATAAAACAAGGTAAATTTATTTCAAAATATATATACGAACACACATAAAAAAACGTAATTTTCAATAAAAATATATATAAAAAATACATACAAAAATACACATAAATAGTTTAAATTTGTATGAAAATAAATATACAAAATACACATAAAATTAGGTAAATTTGTATTGAAATACATATACAAAATACACATAAAATAATGTAAATTTGAATGAAAATATATAAACAAATAAACTTTAAATAACGTAAATTTGTATAAAATATATATATATATATATATATATATATATATATATATATATATATATATATATATATATATATATATATATATATATATATATATATATATATATATATATATATATATATATATATATATATATATATATATATATATATATATATATATATATATATATATATATATATATATATATATATATATATATATATATATATACAAAACACAAATTGAATAGGGTAAAATCGTATCAAAATAAATACACAGAATATTAATAAAATAATGTAAAATTGTATGAAAATAAAGATGCAAAATACCCATAAAATAACGCATTTTTTAGAAAATATATATATATACCAAAATACACATAAAATATTTAAATTTGTATTAAAATAAATATACAAAAGCACATTCATTAAGGTAAATTTGTATTGAAATAGATATGCAAAATACATATAAAAGTATGTATATTTGTTAAAAAATATATATACGAATACACAAAATAACGTAGATTTCTATAAAAATATATACACAAAATACACATAAAATTAAGTAAATACGTATAACAAAATGTATACAAAATACACATCTAAATTTGTATGAAAATATTTATACAAATACACATAAAATAACATGAATTTGTATAAAATGTGTATCTAAATATATACGAATACACACAAGAAAATAACGTAAATTTTTATGAAAATGCATATACAAAATGCACATAAAACAATTTAAATACGTAGAAAAGTATATATACAAAACACACATAAAATAATGTAAATTCGTATCAAAATAAATAGACAAAATTCCAATAAAAGAATGTATATTTGTTGGAAAATATATATACAAAATACAAATAAAATAACTAAAATTTGCATTAAAATATATACAAAAATACACATAAATAAGTTAAATTAGTTTGAAAATTGATATGCAAAATACACATAAAATTAGGCAAACATGTATTGAAATAATTATACAAAATACACATAAAATAATGTAAATTTGTATGAAAGTATATAAAGAAATACACATAAAATAACGTAAATTTGGATAAAATATATATACAAAATAAACATTAAATAATGTAAATATGTATAAAATATATATATATATATATATATATATATATATATATATATATATATATATATATATATATATATATATATATATATATATATATATATATATATATATATATATATATAGATATATATATATATATATATATATATATATATATATATATATATATATATATATATATATATATATATATATATATACAAAATACACATAGAATAATGTTAACTCGTATAAAAATAAATAAACAGAATATCAATAAAATAATGTAAATGTAATAAAAATAAATATACAAAAATACACATAAAATAATTAAATTTGTATTAAAATAAATAAAAAAATGCACATACAATAAAGTAAATTTATATTAAAATAGATATCCAAAATACACATAAATAATGTAAATTTGTATCAAAAGATATATACGAATACACATAAAATAGAGTAAATTTCTATGAAAATATCATACAAAATACATATATAATGATGTAAATAAGTATAAAAATATATATTCCAAATACCCCTAAAATAATGTAAATTCGTATCAAAATAAATAAACAAAATTCCGATAAAAGAACGTATATTTGTTAGAAAATAAACATACAAAATACACATAAAATAGCGAAAATTTGTATAAAAATATATAAAAACAAAAACAAAAATTATTTCAATTTGTATGAAAATAGATATACAAAATACACATATTATTAGTTAAATTTGTATTTAAATATATGTACAAAATACACAAAAAATAATGTAAATTTGTATGAAATGCATACAAATACACATAAAATAACGTACATTTGTATAAAATATATATACAAAATACACATAGAATAATGTAAAATCGTATCAAAACAAATACATAGAATATCAATAAAATAATGTAAATTTGTATGAAAATAAAGATGCAAAATACCCATAAAATAAAGCATATTTTAATAAAATTACAAATACAAAAATACACATAGAATAATTAAATTTGAATTAAGATTAATATACAAAATGCATATACAATAAGGAAAATTTGTAATGAAAAAATATGCAAAATACACATAAAACAGTGTAAATTTGTATAAAACTCTATACAAAAATACACAAAAAATAATTTAAATTTGTATAAAAATATATATACAAAATACACATAAAACTAGGTAAATTTCTATTGAAATACATATACAAAATATACATAAAATAAAGTAAATTTGAATGAAAATATATAAACAAATACACTTAAAATAACGTAAATTTGTATGAAATATATATAGAAAATACACATTAAATATTTATTTTATGTGTAAATTTGTATTTGTAAATGCGTAGAAATACGTAGAAAAATACGTAGAAAAATATATATACAAAATACACATAAAATAATGTAAACGCGTATCAAAATAAATAAACAAAATTATAATAAAGGAATGTATTTTTGTAGAAAAATATATTTTCAAAATACAAATAAAATAACTAAAATTTGTATAAAAATAAATACAAAAATACACAAAAATAATTTAAATTTGTTTGAAAATAGATATGCAAAATACACATAAAGTTAGGCAAATTTGTATTGAAATACATATACAAAATACACATAAAATAATGTAAATTTGTATGAAAATATATAAACAAATACACATAAAATAACGTAAATTTGGATAAAATATATATACAAAATATACATTAAATAATGTAAATATGTATAAAAATATATATACAAAATACACATAGAATAATGTTAAATCGTATCAAAATAAATAGACAGAATATCAATAAAATGATTTAAATTTGTATGAAAATAAAGATGCAAAATACCCACATAATAACGTATATATGCATAAAAATATATATACAAAAATACACATGAAATAATTAAATTTGTATTGAAATAAATATACAAAATGCATATACAATAAAGTAAATTTGTATTGAAATACATATGCAAAATACACATCAATAATGTAAATTGTATCAAAATATATATACGAATACACATAAACGAGTAAATTTCTATGAAAATATACATACAAAATACATATAAAACGATGTAAATAGTATAAAAATATATATACGGGATACACCTAAAATAATGTAAATTCGTATCAAAATAAACAAACAAAATTCCGATAAAAGAACGTATATATGTAGGAAAATAAGTATACAAAATACACATAAAATAACGCAAATTAGTATAAAAATTTACAAAAAAAAATCAGTTTTTATGAAAATTGATATACAAAATACACATAAAATTAGTTAAATTTGTCTTTATATACATGAACAAAATACACATAAAATAATGAAAATTTGTATGAAATGAAAACAAATACACATAAAATAACGTACATTTGTATTAAATATATAAACTAAGTAAACATTAAATAATGTAAATATGTATAACAAAAATAAATACAGAATACACAAAAATAGATAAGCAAAATATATATAAACAATGTAAATTTGTTTCAAAACATATAAACGAATACACATGAAATTAGGTAGACTTCTATAAAAATATATATACAAAATACACATAAAATTAAGTAAATACGTATAAAAAAATGTATACAAAATACACATAAAATAATGTACATTCGCGTCAAAATAAATAAACAAAATATCAATAAAACAATTTTAATTTGTATGAATATATATAAAATGCACATTAAATAATGTAAATTTGTTTAAAACTATACAAAATACAGATGAAATTAAGTAAATACGTATAAAAAATATATGCAAAATACACATTAAATAACGTAAAATCGTATCAAAATAAATAAACAAAATATCAATAAAAGAATGTGTATTTGTATGAAAATAAATATACAAAATACACATAGAATATCGTAAATTTGTATCAAACTATATACAAAAATACACAAAAATAATTAAATTTGTTTGAAAATAGATATACAAAATACAGCTAAAATAAGCTAAATTTGAATTGAAATGTACAAACAAAATACATAAAATAATGTAAATTTGAATCAAAATACATAAACAAATATATAAAATAACATAAATTTGTTTAAAAAATATAAACAAAACACAAATAGAATAATGTATAATCGTATCAA
This sequence comes from Eriocheir sinensis, assembly GCF_024679095.1. Lineage (NCBI taxonomy): Eukaryota > Metazoa > Arthropoda > Malacostraca > Decapoda > Varunidae > Eriocheir > Eriocheir sinensis. The sequence continues at coordinate 18,122 of NW_026110962.1, read as the reverse complement.
AATAAATACACAGAATATTAATAAAATAATACATTATTTTAGGCATTTATTATATATATTTTTATATTTATTTACATCATTTATATGTATTTTAGTAAGCGTGAATATATTTCAGTTAGAAATTTACTCTATTTTATATATTCGTATAAATTCTCTCTGATACAAAATTTACATTATTTACGTGTATTTTATATCTATTTTAATACAAATTTACTTTTATTGTATATGTGCATTTTGTAGCATTTATTTTAATAAATTAAATTATTTTTATGTAGTATTTTTTATATATATTTTTATGCAAATAATCGTTATTATATGTGATATTTTGTAAATTTTTATTTTTAAGGCTAAATTTTTATTATTTTATTGATATTCTGTTTATTCTATTTTGATAATGATTTAACATTATTGTCTAATATGTATTTTGTATATATTTTTTTAGAAGGACATATTTACATTTATTTAATGTTTATTTTGTACATATATTTTATCCAAATTTATTGATGTTTTATGTGTAATTGTTAATATATTTTCACTAAGTCAAATTCTATATTATTATTATGTGTATTTTATATATGTATTTTACTGTTCGTCAATTTGCTCTAATTTTATGTGTATTTTGCAAATATATTTTCAAAGTTAAAATTTAAATCTATTTTCAGTGTATTTTGCATATATTTTTACACAATTTTACTTATTTTATTTTTGTATTTTGTATATAATATTTTCCCACACAATATACATTCTTTCATTAACTTTGTTTATTTATTTTTGACGAATTTACATTATTTTTATGTGTATTTTGTATATATATTTTCTCACGTATTTATATTACTTTATGGTGTTTTATATATATATAATATTTAAAAAAACTTACGTTATTTTATTGTGTGTATTCTTTATATAATTTTATACAAATTTTATGCTAATTCATGTTATCTTTATGTGTATTTCTATATATATTTTCATTGTCAAATTTAAATTTCATATTATGTGTATTTTACACATATATTCTGGTCATTGCTAAGCTATTTTATTTTATGCTTTCTATTTTATCTCATATTCTATTATATTCTGTTAGTTTTAAAATTATTTCAATGTGTATATATATTTGTATTTAAGTTATTTTTTGTGTTTTCTATATATATTTTTTATGCAAAAATTACATTATTTTATAGTGTATTTTCTTTAATTTTAACTCTCAGATAATAGAATTTTAGATTATTCTCATAGGTAGCATTTGTATACATATTTTACCACTACTCATGTATTATCTAGTAAAAGTGTTTTATATATATATTTTTTATGCAAAACAATTATATGTGCATTTCGGTTGTACATATATTTTTATAGGAAATTTATATATTTTATATGTATATTTTGTATATAAGTTTTCTCAGTAAAATTTACATTTATTTTTATTGTTTTTTTGTTTTTTTATTTTGGATAATGTAAATTACATGATTATAGAAGTGTTTATTTTATACATATTTTTATACGTATTTACCCTTTACTAATGTATTTTGTTTATATATTTTACACAAAATTAACGTTATTATATGGTGAATTTGTTAAAAAATTGATGTTAAATTTATTTTTTATTTTATGTATTTTGTATATATATTTTGAATTCAAATTTAGTTTATTTTTTGGTGTATTGTATAACTATTTTCTATACAAATTTAATATTCTCTGTGTATTTTGTATATAGTTTTATACAAATTTAGTAGTTATTTTATGTGCATTTTGTATTATTTATATTTATGGGCCAAAATAATATTATTCTTTTTATTGGTATTTTGTTTATTTATATTTATACGAATTCATATTTATTTTACTTTTATTTTGTATACATTTTTATTAAATGTATTTACCTAATTTTATGTGTGTATTTTAAAATATATTTTATAAAATCTAATGTTATTTTGTAGTATTCGTGGTATACATTTTGAAAAGAAATTAATATTGTTTTATATGTATTTTCATATCTATTCATTTGCCAATACAAATTTACATTATTGAATGTGCATTTTGTATATTTATTTTGACACAAATTCGGTATTTTTATGTGTATTTTGGTATATATAATTTTATAAAAATGTTATGTTTGATAGGTAGCATTTTGCATCTTAATTCTTCTATACAAATCTTTCATACATTATTTATTAATATTCTGTGTATATTTTTGACACGATTTTATAGTTATCTCTATTTGTGTTTTTGTATATATTTTATAAGTACATATTGCATTATCTAATGTGTGTATTTTTTATATATATTTTATACAAATTTACGTTATTTTAAATGTATTTGTTTATATATTTCATTATCAAATTTACATTGTTATTTATAGTATTTATATATGTATTTCAATACAATCCATTCTACCTTTTATGTGTGACTTGCCAATGGTCACAAAATGTGTATTTAAAGGTTTAAAAATTATTGGTTAACATGTACAATATTAAATAATCTCTAATTAAGGTAAAACTATATACAAAATTATAAAAATATTTTAAATTTGTAAGAAAATAAATATACAAAAAATAATACATAAAATTAGGTAAATTTGTATTAGGAAATACAAAATACAACATAAATAATGAAAATCTGAATGAAAATATACAATGATTTTCCTCTTGTCTCTTCAGATATATTTTTCTGTACTATACTACATTTATTTCATTTATTTCATTTTAGAGCAGGTATGTGTCAGGTTATGTTAGGTTACCTTATATTTAGCTTCTAATTAGGTACGACTGTTAGTTACATTAATTTGATTAGGTGTTAGTTTTAATTGTGTTCAATGTAACGTGCATGCTTGAAGCATAATGTGTAACGCTATCGCCAAATGGAGTTTGGGGAATAATAACATGACTTAGGCTATTCACTTTTTTTATTGATTAACCTGTAAGTGAGTATTACAGCTTGATGGTACGTAACAGCTGATACAGCACAATGTCATACCATTGAGAAATCATCTGTTAGGAAGGTAGTTAGGGAAGATAAATGGCTATTAATCCTGCCTGTGCACAGGGGAAGATAAGTGAAAGCATTGGAAAGAGATGCTCAGGGCTGAGAAATGTAAATCAAGTAGTAGCAATACAGGTGCCCAGCCTAGAAAGATGACAGAACGGAGGAAATAGGTAATTGAACCGTGTGTGGCAAAAGCAGAAGGGAGTGAAAGGACCTTGAAGCATCAGCCTCAACAGACTATTGCTGGTTGGATCAGGTAAGTTCATGAATACCAGAAAAATATTCTTGTCGCTGTGTGCCTGGTATGGGTACTCCTGTTAATGCTGGTTAATTATACCCCAAAGTAGAATAATTGTTGATCACTTAAACCAGAGAGCAAATTAGTAGTTCATCTACCAAGTCTGGTCAAAGGCAACTGTTATCGCAATAAGGTGAGATCACTTAATTCGCCAACAATATGGGTGCGGATTTTTAATAACATTACTTAAGGTAAAATATATTTTGTTTAGAGACTCTGATGATGAACTGTTGGGAGCGGGATAGGATTCAGCCACAAGACCAAACTGTCGCTCATATCATTTGAGAATATAGGTAGATCGTCATGTCGATCCAACGGAAGCTGGACATGGTATCAGCAGTGCCGAGATCATTGGTGCTTCCCTGCAACCTGCGACCGCGAGGCTCGCGGCACCAGTACCGATACCAGGCACCGGTACCTGGTACCGCGGCGAAGAATCGATCTCGCAGTACCCGGTACCGGTACCTGGTACCGCGAAGCCTCATGACTGTTTCTGTCTCCGGGAGCGACGATCACTGCCGGTACCCGGTATCAATAACCGGCATCACCGGTACCGTGCCATCGGGGCGATCAATGGGTTCCGGAAGTTTATCGATCACCTGCTGTCTCCGGTATCATACTGGTACCCGCGAAGCCTCTGCGATCACTTGGGTTCCGGGAAGCTTGATGATCACCGGCACCGCACATTGCCGCTAGTACCGGCACCGTTTGGATCTTAGGACGCCCGGCGCTCGCCTGCTCCATGTGGATGGGCCCCAGGTAGACGTTGAGCCACTGCCCGCTGGGACCGTTCCCCTAGTCTCTACCATTTTGTCCTGCTTCTCGTTTCCATCACAGCCCTACCTATTTTATTATTCATTTATTTATTGCTGGACACCCTTCTGCGTCTGATTCTTTTCTTTTTTTAGGTTAAGCACAATATTATTGTTATTAGATTATGATCGAGTACACCATAATAACTATACATGTTATTTTTTACTGAAAAATAAATATTTTCTATTTCATTCAGAGAGAGAGAGAGAGAGAGAGAGAAAGAGAGAGAGGTGAGAGAGAGAGAGAGAGAGAGATTTACATGATTTACCTAGAAAATTGACCACACATATCTCTGAGGGTCTTGTACTCATGGTCTGTCCTTAAACCAAGTGATTTGACATTAATCAGAAGGCTCCAAACGTTGCATTTACCCAGTTGATGGCTGTTGAAGCTGGAGAGAGAGAGAGTTTTGCAGGAAAATTATTTGAATCGCATCAGGAAGTCATGGGGAAAAAAAAAAAAAAAAAAACTTCAGTGTTCGGCACCGGTACCGGTACCACTGCATACCTGAGTTTTCCGTACCGGTACTACCTGTACCAAAATTAACGGTACTTGCCCATCCCTTACCTGGCATACCTGACCAGGTATTCTGATACTCATTCTCTGCCTCAATGTTTTGCTGTCTTGAAGTCTTGGTCCTATCCGGTGTCAGACACCAAGGCTATCTGAAATGGACGCCAGCTGTTTTCCAGAGTTTCGTTCAGCCTCTGTCTTTCTTTACCACTTTACTTAGGGCATTAGGTGAGTGGTTGGACGGCCCATACCCTATTCAGATCTTCAAAACAGCTCAAAAAACTACAGTATGGACATCTGTATGAACAGAAAACTTTGCTTCATAGTTAAAAAAAAACTTCTTGATGCTGCCAGTGGCGGTCAAGTTCTTTCAAATGTATATGTACATATTCAAATGTATATGCGTATAAGGGCTTCAATGTATATAGAAGTCTGAACATCGCACGTACGGAGCAGCACTTTGGTGACCAATGGAGGAATTAGGACCAAAATGGCAGATACGACTATTGAACATACGGCGCCAGGGAAACCATGCACCGAATGACAAAGGAAAATGGCGATTTCCCCTGCTTGCAACGTGATGGCGTTAATGTCCGCCACCAGCAGTGCTGTTACACTCACTGAACGATCTGGTTCGCAATACGGACGTTATCACGCATCACCGAATAAAAAAGAACTTGCATAGTGTCTTTGTGAAGCATGCGCTAATACACTACCCCCAAAAAATTCTACATGTCGTCACACTTGGGTCAAAATGGCTTCCAAACTTTATTTGACAACAGGCCATCGTTATTGAAATGGGCGAAGAATGGCACACGGGCACTTGTATACCAGAGAAGTGGGAGAAGGAGCAGAGGACTGTGATACCTTCTCAACAGGGCACCTGACGCACTAATACATGCTCGTGAATGAGGTGGAAAATCCAAGGAAGGGGTTAACCACAGTGAGCGCGGAAAGCCCAAACACCTAATTTTTTGTGCCAAACGGCAAATTGTCATCTAGGTTGGCAGCATAGGATATATGCTGTCAGGTCCGGGCTATTTGTTTTATGGGACTGAGAGCTTGGCGACTTCTCATCGGTAGTTATTGCGTTAGGCACGTTTGCTCAAGAGAGGAAGAATTCCTCCAAGAGAGCGACCGCCAGGGCCACTCCATGTATTATTCCTCCGGGGATAAAACTAAGCGTAAGTGAAAAAGAAAAATAAAGAAATAAAAGACCATAACAAATGCATAAAAGACAGCAACTTAGGGGTATAAAAAAGTCTCCAATAGAAAGAAAAGAAGAAAAATAGGGAAAATAGGAAAACCTGATTGATTGATTGATTGATAATGACACAGGTAAACAACAAGGAGAAGGAGACATGCCATCCCAACCCCCAGGCAGGACAGAGGTGATTATACAACTACAATACATGTAGGGGAGCACCAGAAACTAAAAGATACAATGGTAGGAAGCGAAAGTTAATATCATGGGAGGGGGGCAGCCCCCGGACAAGACAATAAAAATGGGGGACGGGAGAACATTGCCTGCCACTAGGATGGGAATGAATACAGATAGGAGTAAATACTAGTCTCAAAGTAAAATATCGGCAGAGATCACAGCCTCATAGCACGGTGCATTCAGGGCTGCCACACACGGCATCACCAATTTTGCAAATCTGAGGCGTTCCTGAGGTAGCAGGGAGGACATCATATTCAGGGAGCCAAATAAATTGTCTGGGGCAGGTCACAGCAGTCCCGTGGCTTAAACTTAGCAATGAGAGGGTACCCATGACATAGTGATGCAGTGTGGCCCTCGGCCTGGCACAGAGCGTGCAGGCAGACACCAGGGGAGCTACTAACTCCCAGGCAATTTATAAACAGCCTAAGGCGTATGGCTAACACATCTCTGAGGGGCACTGTGTCGCCCATAGGGGAAATACAAGCGCTGGGAGACACTTAACAGTGGAGGTTGCTGGCGCTGCCACTGTCAAGGCAGGCCTGGAGCGGGTAGCAACAAGTATCACGCATCAATGCCTTGGTCTATTCCTTAACATAGGCTAAGGTAGGTCAGCAGCTAGGGTCCACTGTGTCATCCTGAAGGGTTTGCCGAGCAAGGCAGTCTGCCTTCATTGAGCTGGATGCCCAAGGCGAGAGGGCACCCAGTGGTGGACCGTGGCACCTGCGTGGCCTCAGGGCACGGACGGCAGTCAGGGCACTTAGCCACAAGATCACAGTCATAGGGGAGGAGGACATGTTCATGCAATGCAGCTCACATTGACAAACAAGTAGACATTTCGTAAAGCTGCTACAGTGTGAGAGAGAGCCTCAAGGATGGTACAGCCTGAAGCCTGGTCGAGGATACGGTACCCCTGGCAGCCGCCTGTAACCCCGTCGTCAGTGTACTGGGTGGGGAAGGTAATCCCGGATAGCACGCCACAGCCCGACCTGCTGCCATCTACGGGAGCCATCACAGTACACATGGATACCGAACACGGGGCACGGACACTTGGATCATGAAGCGATCCTGAGGACAAGTGAAGCCAATCACGTTTAGGGAAAGGTGTTGTTCAACGTCTACACTGACACGATAGGAGGTCAGGCAGGTTAGCCGGGAGGCAACCAGGCCTGCCATTTCTAACACCCGTCTCTCTTGCTAATACGAGATAAATCTTTCCCAAGGTAGGAGTGCACAGGAGCCCGGGAGTCACGCAGTGCAGAGTTACCAGTGCCTGTGATAAACTGCACCAGCACGAAGCAGGTATGACGAAAGGACAAGTAATTTCCCAGATTCTGTCCACAACACGAGGCAGATTCAGTTCTGCCTCATGACCTCAAGCTTTTGGGTTCTGGGTATTCCCAGACGAGGCATGGGCCCTCATTTTGAATAAGTCTAAGGGGTGAAGGTGCTGCACCAAATTGTACCAAACAGGGGCAGTATAACTAATGAGGACCTGACGACAGAAAGGTAAAACATCCTGAGGACAGGATGTTGACTCAAGGCCCCTGTTAGCCAAAACCTTAAGAGGAGCTAACCTAGAAGGCAGATGTTCTGAAAATATGAGTACGCTCTGCACAGATTGGAAGCTGAGCAAGGCCTAAGGATTTGCATGTAGAACTCTAGCTAAAGGAGTGCCATTAATGCTGGGTAGGAGAAAACCTCCACTGGATAGGAAACAGGAAATAAAATAAAAAATGGGAAAACAGGTCAATCGGAAAGGATAACAGGAAAGTCTGGAATATAGGGAGACAGAAAAAGTGAACAATCAAGAAGAGCCAAGAAGCTATAAAGAAGGAGAAGAGGATAGTGGAAGCAAACAAGTCCTCAGACATTAAGATCACAATGAGGGGTCCCATAGCCCTGGAAGTGCCCCTGGCAGCTGTGGAGGGAGGAGGAGCCCCTGGCGTGCAGGCCCTCAGGGCAGTGTGTGGCAGGAGGCCAGGGTGTGGACGGCCACACTTGGGACAGGAAGGAGGGGCCAGAGTGGACGGCTACACTTCAGACAGGAAGTGGGAGGATGGTGTGATGGGCTACACTAGGGGTATTATTCTAGTGTCTGTTCTCATCACCCCTCTCGCAACCAAATTGGCTAGGGCTATTGCTGAGACTTGGGAATGCGGTGTGGGGGCCATGAAATGCAAGGTAAATGCATAGCCTGGAGTTATGAGGGCTGAAAACACCAGATGTAGGAAATTCCTTACAATTACTAAGATGAGGGAAATTTCACATTCCGGTTTTTTACAACTACGAAACCACGGCAGTAATTATTGAAAAATTACTCCGCACCTCGAAAACAGATATTACGCCTCCATTGTAAGTTGGTATATTATATACGGACGATGTGTTAGCTAATTAAATATTTTTCCAGGTTGTTTTTCTTCAGTATATCGACGAATCTTGCTGTTAACATTTTGATACAGACGCCTCTCTGCCGAGAGGGCACTGTAACTACTATCTTAAGACCAGAAGTCAAAATAGCGTAGGTTTTAAGCCATTATTTGACACAAGTTAAATCATTCTTAAGCTGTTGAGAGCAAAATAAAGCCAGGCAAAAAATACAAAAACCCTCCAAGCCAATATTTTATCTGTTTAAGCCGCCCAGGAGATCGTGGCCTGCGGCACATTCGCCCCTCAGTGGTCAAGCACACACACACAGATGCAAACCTTTAAAACCTACCAGCAAGGGTAAATACATTTTTTTATCAGTGGCACCACGTTTGGACATTTGACCCAAACGATAAGCGCCAGTATTATTTTTTCCGAAACAGAAAAGAGAACCGGAGCAGTCCAAATTACTTGCTCGAGTCGTTGATAGCCAATATGGTCTCCTTGACACACTGTACTTGGAAAAAATTTTTCAATCATATGCAGGAGTATTGTATGGTAATTTTCTCAACTATTTCTTCATTTTAAGCAACAAAATTACTTCATGCCCGGAAAAATAACAAACAGGAAACAGAATATTCAAAATAAACACCAACTTTTCAAATTCCAATATTAGGGAAGTAAAAACTGAACTGAAAAAAAACAAAAACTAATGAAAAATAATAATTATGATAATAATAATAATAATAATAATAATAATAATAATAATAATAATGATGATGATTATGAATACAGTATTAAAATGCATGAAACATTGCAAGAAGTTAAGGGGATTCAAAATGAAACTGAAAATAACAAATCCAGTAATCTTTTCCTTGAGAATCTTTTGTAATGCATGAGATGAAATTCTTCCATTACTTTCCCCAGTAAAAAGAAACCGAAGAAATACTGCTCATACCTGATATGGCTATTGTGATCAATCACCTAATTAAGATCTAGCTATCTATGTCTGACAAACACCATATTGTGATGAATGCTGAATCATTGACTGGGGATTTCCAACCTTTGTGCTCTACCTCCACAACGATCGCTGGAACAACGGGACATTTGCTAATTGTTTGACCAATCTCCTTCATCTGTAGAAATTGTGGCTTCATGAGCAGCACTCCTGTCAAAAAATAATGTGTGATGTAAATATATTATACATTATTAATTCTGTAAAATCTAATGGCCACTGAAGGTTGCTGTTCCCCTACTTCTAGACCTTCCTCATCACCTCTTCATTAGTCACCCCTGTCATCCCAGTCAGGTGTTACCGGAAATAGAAGGTTACAGTGGCGAAGGCTGGGTGGTGGGAAGCCAATAACCCCAGGTGCTTCAACCATCGCCAGTGGGAAGAAAGAAGCTGCTACATTACAAGGGAACTAGTGTTCACCATGGTGATTTGAGGAAGCATGCAGGAACATTAAGTGAATAATTTCTATCATGACTTACTCTCGAAACTCAAGTACAAATAAATATTTTTCCTCTGCTTGAAAGAAAGATAAGACGAACAAACTATCTCTCTGATGCCTCACTCCATCTAGAACGTCTAACAAAGAGGTGGCCAAGCAGCAGAAGAGCTTCCAATTTTTCTTATTCACCTGGAGGATAGTTTCTTTGAATTGTCATGGAAGAAAAACAATATATTCAATGTTTATGATAACCAACATAGCAGTTCTCTAATACCAACATCAAGTATTATTTTACATTTTTAATTGACTGTTCTAATTACGTGATCTGTACATACTTGAAATTGTACTACTAATAACACCAGTTAGACAAAGCCGTGCTTGACGGAATCTCATCTTGGTGAAATTTCCTTTGTTTTCCAACACTTCTTGCTCTCTCCAATTGAATTTTCTACAGTCGACGGATTAAGGACAGTATCCAAAATTGACTTACCGCAACTCAATGTAGTTCTCCTAAAACCTTCAGCCGTTGCGTGTAATTCTAAAACATACAACTTAGATAATAATATGTTTCTTGTTATTTTTATCAAGTGCATTTGAAGTATTTTCCCAACATACAGTTCATTTGATTTAACTACGACTCAGAGTGTGATCAATCAACTAGTTTTGCAAACTCAAACTAAAAGAACCTGACCGTCTTTCACACAGTTAGGCCAAAGGCAAAACATTATTCCATGATGAAAGTATCATTCATTGTTACACAACCTTGGTAATCCGCTACTAAGGGCCTCTAGATGCATAAACACAATCAAAAATAAATATGATCACTATGTAAACTTAAAACAAGGGACAAGAAAGGAAAAAAGGGTACCAAATGGTTTCTTAATTTAATAACAAAAGAAATTATATTAATACAAATAAAAATGAAAGGAAATATTTACAAGTTCCAAAAGATGTCCAGTTACTACTTAAGACAGCCAAGCACAACAGTAAAGCATGGTAAATAAATAAAACACAAATATGAAGACAGAAATAAACTTACAACATAACACCTGGAATCCTGCAGACACATTGTCACTACTGGGGAAAATCTACATTATGTTGTACTTACACAAGACTAGAGAGGAGCAGTAGGGGAAGGAGGACCAAGGCACCTGGAATGCCATGAAGAAGGAAGGCAAGAGAAGGACTTTTTATACAATTCAAAAGAGGGAGGGAAAGAAAACAAAGGGGTGAAATAAACCTTATTTTATACATAATTTAGGGCATGGATTACCAATTAGGTGGGCGGAGAAGGAGGGACATGACAGGGCAGCAAGTGTATGGAGGTCATTGTGAGGTCAAGACCAAACATGGATAGTTTTCTGTGAGTGGCCCAGAAGGGTATGGGAGGAGTTAAAGGAAAAAGCAAAACAAACAAAACATTTTCTATGAACGGGTGAGGGAGGAGAGACTGATGGACTGAGCAGCTGCAGGACACGTGTTGCTGACATGATGCCGTAGGCCAAGGCACAAGACACAAGTTGAGACATAAATAGACGGAAACAAGATACTGACACACAATGATATAAAGGTAGGACATACAGCAAGAGACAAGACACAAGTAAATATCATAAAATAGCATGGATCGCTACACGTAACACTATTCAAATTGTTAATAAAATTATTAATTTTGACGCACGGTAAGTTTTAAATTCTTGATCAGATGTCAGTCTTCCCTTCAAGAGCATCAAATCCCTCGAAGTTGTTTAATTGGTGGTGCCATCAACAGCAAAGCTCATATTCCTGTGTGTGATGATGATGATACCAATTGCATTGTCATTGTGTATATATCCTCTATGTTGCCACGGTTGTTGAAGCAGCTTGAAGTTTGATCTTCCATGTGTTCTACATCTTGCTAAAGCAAGGCAGAATAGTCTTCAATTTCAAAGAAAAGTTGCTACAGAAATTTGATTCAGACTTTGTCAATAGGAACAAGCAGAATAGTATGTAGAATAGTATGTAATGAATATCACACAGTGATTTTGTTGTTAGTCATCCTTTAATTCCAGGACTACTCATTGCTTAGCTCACATTGGTGCAAGCCCAAGGTATCTTGTGTAAAGTGCAAAGGCATAAGTTACTGTAGCGTTAGAATGTATATAGATATAAGTGTAATTCATAACAGTAAAAAATTTATGCTCCATTTGGGTGCCTTTAGGATATATTTAGTACATGCCAGATTGCAATGTTACAATATTAAAAGCTGGAATGTAATGTGTGTGTAGATTTGATTTCAGACCAGTGTGATAAATTCAACTATGTCCATCAGTTCCTGAATAGATTTGCATGCAATCATTCTGGTCTGTTGGTACCTGATTAGAGTGTATAGGTTCAGTAAGTCTTTAAACAATGATGTCATGTATGAAGCTTGGAAAATTCCAGTTTCACTCAATATTTCACGAGAATTTTTTTTCATGAGGTATACTAATTGAATATTCAAATTACTTATATGAAACATGATAACTAATGCATAAATGTTTTATCATTGCAAAAAGTTAAAAAGATAAATGTGAAGATACGAAATAATAATCCAAAATGTTTATAAGAAATAGCAGCATCACTTATGGTCAGAATGCGTCTCTGAAGTCAACCTTAGATGCAAAAGATTACTTTTGAAGATGGAAACCAGGTCATCGAAATTTCGGAATTGTGCTAGACTACGTACAAGCGATGTATCTCCAGATGAGTCAGAGCAGTTCAGTCTTCATAAGTGTTTTACGCTTCAATCTGTAAATGATAAATCCGAATAATAATTTCAACACCTTGAATTAACATCCTATCAAAGGTGCAACTTCAAAGATTAACCAATCAACTCAACTTGTCTGTGATTGAATGTAAAATTATAGGAAATCAGGGGATGTATGAGCCTACATGAGGCCAACACCTCAACAGGAAGAAAAATACTCAAATTCTAAAAAGCCAAGTACTCACACTGGATAGTAGGGCCAATCTCCCAGGCATGACTTCTGGTCCTTGATAGCCTTTTTGAGTTTTCTAGAGTTCTGCATGGAGGCCATCTACATTTTCTTTCATTTTTTGAAAGCTGTATCGTTGGAGCAACATCCAATTCTTTGTGTTTCAAATAAAACACAACTACACAAAACTTCTTTGGAAGTCATGTTGATTGATTGAACTTGTGGCTGAAGGTTGTGAACAAGTGGAAAAGCAGCAAATGAATTTCTTGTGATAATTGTATCAAGCAAATATTTTTCTTGGACTGCTACAAGAAGATATCTTCAAATCTTTTGCAGTGTTTAACTTTGTACCTTAAATTATAGATGATAATGGCAATGAAACAATTTCCTTAACTGGGGGATATATTTGATACATTATACTTATATTATTAGCTCATTTATTTGAAATAATATTTGAATGTCCACTTCTTACTTTCAGCACCATTACCCTGATCAGCAGGTGACTTTGCAGCAGCATTTTTCCAAGCATAATTCCTTGTACTGGGCGCTGGCATACCATTTCATCAACTAAAGGGCCTGAAAGTGTGAATCTTTTCAGGACAGGATAGATATGTTCTTCCACATCCATACTTATATTTTTCTGAACCTATTGATAACTTGAGATAAAGGGAAGTTGGGTTTCAAGAGATTTTTATGGACCCCAAAAAGTTTTCAAATTCAAATGCCAAAAAACTATCAAGAGTACCAAGGTTTTGCGACATCATCAGGCAGATGCCAAATTATGAAATATTGTAAACAGCATATCTTTTTCCCATACATCTGGATAAAGTGCTCAGTAACTTGAGTAAATAGCTCCTTGCATACCAACAGAATTTGGAATATCTTTCTGGACAAGAGATTGACTGCACTGAACAGGCAACATGAAATTGTTATATATGTTGGATGTTGTGTATCTTTCAAAACCACAGGGCCTGTATAGAAGAAAACTTTGACTCATTTGCTTTGAATCTATCAAGCTCATCTAGCGACCTTGGAGCCACGGTTGAATCTCCAGTCATGAATTTTAAGTACATTGACCAGGCTTTAGATATTGTAGCTTTGTGAGAGCCCACTTCACATTTAAGGGTCCGAGCCAAAGAGATTGAGAAGTTTACAACACCCAAATACATCAAGTGCATGGATCTAATACAAATTCTTGGACACTAAACAATTTGTCATATTTCAGCTTGCAAGAGGATATACCTTGCGGGTGATTACTGTCACTTGAGCAAGAAAATTTTCATCTGATCGTGGTAGAGAATTCAATTCTGGAATAACAGCAGTTCAGCCTCATATTCCCTCACACCTGTTAGACACCTCTCACATCCTGAGTAACCATTGTGAGATGTGATTCTTTAGAAGAACTGTCGCTAGCACAACAAAGGAGGCTGTGGACTGGACAAGATGCCTACCAAGCTTATACCTGTTTAGATGATGTTTCACCCACAATGAAATTCTTTCTGCAAATTCATCAACATCATTAGGTTTTGACATGCCATAAAATATTCATACAACTGGAGAACAGTTGGTTTAAGTCCTTCACACTGAAAAGTACCACTGTATTGTCCAAAATTGTGCTCTAGAGCCTGATGTAATGGTATGCCATCACAGTTTATTTTCAAAGACAAACCATTGTGGTATAAGAAGCTGAATGGACTCTTTAGATGTATGTCTTGTTTCATATTTATCAATAGTTTTGAGCAAACCAAATGGTAATACTACCCACATTTTGGTGGTCATGACGTTTAAGGACTGAGCTTGAGCAGTGTGCGAGCCTCTGAAGGAAGGAGGAGGCCAGGTGTGGAAGTACACCCTGGGGACAGGTATGAGCGGAGGCCACAGGACGGGCCACTTGGGACAGGGCTGAGGAGCTAGGGGTGTGTGGACGGCACATTCTAGACAGAAGAGGGGAGGCCATGTGTGGACGGGTACACTGGGGACAGGCGGAGCGGAGGGCCAGGGTGGACGGGTACACTTGGGACAGGAAGGAGCGGAGGGCCAGGTGACGGGCCACGTGTGTAGGGCTGCCACCTCAGACCAGGAAAATACCTCAACATCTTACTTCTCCAACATGGGAACTAACTGTATTTTAAGTTATGGTCTTGTCTTGTTGCAGTGTAGGTGATGTTCACTTGGGCGACTTGCTCACTGCCCCAACACTGTGCCCTCACCCTAGGGGCTGCTTACTATTTGTTTTGACTGTTACCAGGCGGTGACCAACGCATAAGCTTTCCCACATGAAACTGGCCTATGGGGCAGTGGGTAGAGGGAGGTGAGAGTGTTGAGAGTGTGTGGTGTAAGGTGCGGGCTGTGCCCACCCCACAGCCAGCCACCACCCCATAGGCCAGTTTTACTGTAAAATACGAGTAGCGGCAAATCACCGCCATTTGTAACGTGATGCTAAAAACAAACAAATGACTGTGAAAGCGGCCCCTCAATGTGCCTCAGCTGGTCAGGAGGAGCTACTCTGTCCCCCTTGGAGTAGTCGTGCAGGACAGGGGGCCTAATAGGATCCCTGCAGAAAAAACAGGTCAAATTTTCTCCTGAAGGTCCTGTTGCAGTTTGAGGTGTCCTTGATATCCCTGGCAGGCAATAGTCTTGGTCCCTCGTTGGTAAAGCTGGCAGCATGTATGGACCCAAGACATTGACTGACTGTTTCTAATGATGTCCTGGGCAGGTGCGCTGCTAAATTGGGGGTGTTTGTGTGTTATCCTCCTTCCGCTCTTGTGGTGATGGGCTGTGGCACTAGCTTCTTCAGCACTGTGTAGCACTATCTTCGTCTTGGAGGAGTAGAAGCAGAGTTCTGGAGCCTGTCCCAGTAACTCAGATTTTCAATATTCAGCTTCCTTGTGAAGACCCTTGTGTCCTGTTCCAGTCGCTTGATATTGGTACATTTTGTGTGGGGGAATCACAGGCTGGCACAGGTATTCCATTGACAACACCAGGGACTTACAGAGCGGGAGGAGGTGTCTGGTCTCTTTGTCTGAAGCAGAGCATCCATCCTGTCATCCGCTGGCCGTCCCTTGTGATGTCGAATGTGCTCAGTGGGTGAAAAGTCACACAACTAGGGGCACCCCAGGTCAAGGTACGGAGGTCTTTCCGGCAATTTCTGACCACCGGCAATTGTGATCCTGAGGTGTGGCTTTCATTTCATATCTTATTAATTCAACTTATTTTGTTCAAGACATGTTGTTGTCCCAATCCCAACCCAACCCAGCCCTTGTACCCTTAGGCCTGCTGCAGACTGAGCCGCCCACCGCTGGTAGGAGGAAGGGGAGGACATTATGTCGCCTTCTTTACACATAGGTATTTTAAGACAACCCATGTAACAAATACATCATTTTTCTGTTGGCATTCAAGGCGGTGAAGGAGTGGTTAGCGTGCTGTCCAGTATTCACCATGTCGTGGATGATTTGGGTTCGAACTGCCGCTACCACCTGGGATTTCATCGCCGAGTGGGCCCAAGACCACCGACATGCTCTCCTGAAGACCACCCAACAACGTGGGACTCTAGAAGAAACTCGTCAAAGGAAATCAAGAATGAGCCTGGCGTGCATGAGCCAAGAATAGATTTGGCGCCAGTATAAACACTGCCTGCACCACGTTTGGCCGGGGCTGTCCACCAATTTTCCTATACATGGCTTATTAACGACAAAATGGTACGGCAGCATTTCAGGATAAATAAAAAGAATGATGAAAGAGAAGGTTTTTACTTCAGGCCAGTATTTATAGTGACTATAATTCTCTCCAGCTTGTGCTTCAAGCCGTTCGAAGGTAGCTGGGAACTCGAGGGTCAGTGGAAACTCAAGGTATTGGAAAACACTCGAAAGCGCTGGTTTAATTCCGACCCGTGAGTTTTTTTACTATGTGGCTTGCCGGTAAACCATCCATCTGAGCCTAATGGTCGGCCTGAGCCAAGTAGCAGGCAATCAGTTATAGTGGTGTTATTATAATTGGCCATGCCTCGAGCCTACTTTTTTCTCCTTTACCTCGTTATCTCAAAATATGTACCTTGAAAGAAAAGGAAAGTCAGAAAGAGAGAGAACGGGTCATTTTTTAAAGCCACAGATGAAGCCTTACGATTGGCTGAGCTCTAAAACACGCTTGTGATCTGCTGGGGAGTCCAATGACGTCATCGCCGGCGCTCATCTAATCAGCGGCCTCACTGCCTATTAACCCGTAAGGTCGTAGACCGTAGGGTTGCGCTTATGCCACTCACCGCCTACACCAGCCTGAATTAGGCGTTTTATGGCGAGCCCTTTAAAGGTCCACCCACCACAGCCACGACCTGTGAAAGTTTCCAAAAAGGGCCTGCCCACGTTCTCGGCAGGTTAAGGATGGCGCCTGGGGTCCTCCCAAGGCTGGTTGTACAAAGGAACAAAGCAAATATCAAATAACAGCAGACCTGCTGGTCCCACGAAGTTAAGCCAGACAAGCCACATTAACTATCTAACTAAAGGTGAAGATGAAGACAGCAAATGATGGCCTTCCTCTATCCCTCCAGCCACAAAGCTGGCAGGAAAGGGAAAACTAAGGCATAGAAAAACGGTATGGAATTTATGGTGAAAGAGGAAAAGAAATCATTACTGCTACCACTAACCAAGGAGCAAAAGTGACAAAGACACCAGTATTCGGAAAAGAACTTAACGTTATTAAAAGGACAATGGGTAATATCTAGTTGCTGGTTGATTCAAAACACTTGTCTAATCTATTCTTGAAGGCCGTAACTGTTGTACTATCAACGACATCACAAGGTAGAGTTCAAACATTAACAAACTCGGGATTGAAGAAGTGTTTACTTCGCGCAACGAGAATCTTTACCACTTATCTTCAAATTGTGATTTCTTCTGTTCATTTGATCGATCAATTGTAAGTAATCTTCCGCATTAATATCACCGAACTTTTTAAACATTTTAAACACTTCATTAGATCGTCACATTTCTTCTGGGTTTTGCAGGCTGAATAAATTTATTTCCTGAAGCCTTGTTCATATGACAAATTTCAACCTAGAATCATTCTTGTTACCTTTCGTTGGACCCATTCCAACTTTTCATGTTTTTCTGTAGGGAGACCAAAATGCATATCAGTACTCTAGACGGGTCGAAACCAACGACCATATGAAGTTTGTCATTTTTCTGATTTATTATTAAAGACTCGTCCGATGGAAGCCAACCAATTTGTTTGCACCTTAATCACCTGAACAATGCTGACTGGGCTTTAACCGACATAGTGATTCCAAGATCCTTTTCGCATGTACGTAGAAAGTTGTT